>NC_051176.1:3379504-3459503 GCF_013339695.2 Rhipicephalus sanguineus | reverse complement strand
TATGCAGGTTTTCTTAGCCGTTTATGGGTTTTTCTATCTCTTTAAAAGGAAGTGCTTTTTGTATATTGAGCAAAATTTCTCTACATAGCTGATATACGTTTTCGTATCATTTTCTCTATGTATATCAATCCAATCTGTATTTGATCAGTCCAAGCGGAATCTATCGAGTGCGTCGGATGTTTCGAGCTGGTAAATTTTTTAGTCCAAACGACTTGTTTGTAAATTGCTTTCTGCAAATAAGGTATATGCCAAAGTGATCACTCAGATCACAGCAAGTAACGCCCGAATGTATGTTTCACATGTCTATGTTCGTGACCAACAGGTCCAAAGTGTTTGAGAGTTGTTGTGATTCGGGTAGGTGTTTTAGTTGCGATTGTGAATCCGTAGCAGCACAAAAGAACAAAAAACTAACACTGTTGTAGACGAGGTGAGCATGTGAATATTAAAGTCTCCACTGATTATAGCGTCATACTTATGCATATCAGCAAATCTGAGGTAACCTTCAAAGAAATAAAGGAATGCACACATGTCACCTCTCGGTGGTCTCTAAAACGCTGATACTACCGTACTATTTCCAATTATTCTTCAAACGACTTCTACATCGGCAGAGCAGAAGCGAAATTCTTCTAGCGACAGATCCAATTTTTTTCGTGATATAAGTACACACGCCCCCGCCTCGACGGCCATCACGGTTGACAGTGAATGTTTTGTAAGGAGCTACATTAAAGCTGTTATTACTATCAAGCCAAGTTTCCGAAATCATTATGACATCAAGTATAAATCCAAAGTTATCAATAGAATCTGAAAATCATTTTTTTTGTTGCTTATTCAGCGAACATTTAGATCAAAACACTTGATTACGTTAAGTTTAAGCCACTTCTGAGGAACGATGTTACGCATGTCATGGGTAATAAAAGACTGGTCAGCATGAATAAAATTTACAGATGCTGCAAGTGACCAGCTGAAGAAATGGTCTTATCTGCAGGCATTACTAATTTATGAATATCAGCAAACTACACAAGCGGTAATACTTGATGTCATTGTGCATTAAAGTGAAAAAAAGTGATGAATTAGTCATCCCCATTTGAAGTACACGTGTGTTTTCACTCCTCCCTGCTGCTGAAAAAGATCATGCTGCTAAAAGATCATACCTGTAGTCAAGTGATAATTTCCAGGAAAAATTTCGTGATGCTGAGAGCGTGCATTAAACTTTGTGCACGATAAGCGTTAGGTGCAATATCAGAGAGGTGGAGATGATTTAACGGATAGTAAATACTAAAAAAGAACAGCTCTGAGTAACTATCGAAAGGATAGGACGAACTAAGGAGGGAAGCATATTATGATAAGCTAGTGCTATGTTTGAAGCGAGGTCATCTTGCCTTAGAATATGCAGTCATAAAGTGAGATCCAGTAAGTAGGCGTCACATGTACTGCTTGGGGAGAGATATGGAAATGACGGGCCACCTTTTAAATAAATGTGATATGTCCACCCATGTGCGTGTTGGGAACTAACTCTCAATAAACCCTATGTTTAGAGAAAGCTGATAAAGATGAACCTCTGCAAGAGAAATCAGTAAAAGACGGAGGATTGGTAGTGGAAAAGCAGGGAGGACAGCCAAAAACACACTTGCATAAAAACAAGTGTCCTTATTATTTATTTATTTATTTATTTATTTTAATTATTATTTATTTATTTTGTTACCCTCAATCGCCGAAGCTTTACAGAGTGGAGTGGGTTACACCATGAAAAATACAAAACAATGAAACAAAACGTGCTATTTTTACACAAACAAGACTAAATCAAATAACATCTCAATGAAACGCAACAAAACTGAAACGTAAAAATAAGGGAATCACAAAAGCAAATAGTGAATGTGGTAAAATTATATAGTACTAGCAAGAAAATGTAAATGTAAAGAGAAATCTGACATTGTATTTTCAGACACGATAATAAATTACCAAGGAAGTAGTCGAAGCCTATATGAGTAAGAGAAAGGCGACGCGTGTGTCAGCCAGCCTTCACTGAGTCTGTTGGAATGCGAATATAATTTACTCCAGAAATTTGGTGTCATACCAAAGAGATTTTGTGGCGTTTTTCTTGGGCTTTGTGAGCAGCCTGCGCAAGTGTGCACGCATGTGCGCCATCTAATAGGGTTTAACGTTTTCTACTGTTTCTTGTAATAAATTTCAGTTTCAAGTTAGCGTTCGTCGTGTCCACTCTTTTTCGTCTGCCCCTGTTTTTTAGTGCTTTGAAGTTGTGCCATGATGTCTTACAAACTCGCCCAAGTTTCCGTGCTCCAAAGAGGAATGACACACAAAAAATCAAGAATCCACTGGAAAACGCCGGCATCTTGACACGTGGAGACAGAAATTCGTAGGGAGGTGGAATGGATCGGATGACTAAGGAGAGCTATCGCGAAGTACGTGAGCTGACAAAGAATGACGAAAGAGGGAGTGATCAGAGATGGAAACGATGTCACCTGGTAGCTGATTCCAATCGTTTGATGTGACCGGTATGAAGGAGCAAGAAAATGTGTTTGTGCAGCAGAAGGTACCTTCAATATTGTGTTCGTGGTCAACCCGAGAGGAGTGATATGTGGGAGGCGTCATGAGCTCACTACGCATTGACCGATGATGGTAGGGCTTATGCAAAAGGCAAAGGCGGAAGTACTTGCGACGTGTGATAAAGGTTGCAGTGGCAAATGGCGCCTCATTGCTGCTACGTTTGAAGCACGGTGATAATCCGATAGAATAAAACGTGCAGCGTTATTTAGAATTAGCTCAAGGTACCTAATCAAGTATTCGTGGTGAGGGTTCCAGATTGTAGCAGCGTACTCCAATTCGAGCGCACAAGTGTTTTTATAAAGAAGCATCTTCAAGCAAAATGGGGCGTTGCTAAAATTTCGACGAATGTATCCCAATGTACGGTTTGCATTGTTCGTGATGACGTTGATATGGGCATTCCATGTTAGATTGAAAGAAATGGTAACGCCTAACTACCGGTATGACGACACGTGGTCAAGATAAACATCACCCAGTTTGTATGTTGAGGAGTTATTAAACTGGCGGGAGAAGGTCATTAGCTTGCATTTGTTGGGATTTATTTTCATAAGCCATTTATCGCACCAATTCCTAATGTTATTTAAGTCTGTCTGCGAGATGTTCCTATCATCATCGGTACGTATTTCTCTGTAAAGCACACAGTCGTCGGCATATAAATGAACGGATGAAGAGACGCAGTTAGGGAGGTCATTAATATGTATTAAAAACAGCAGTGGTCCCAAAACTGAGACCTGCGGTACACCCGATGTTACGGTTATTTCCGGCGACTCATGACCGTTAACAGTGATGTACTGAAGACGGTTTGTTAGAAAGCAGTCGAGCCATGCCAGTACATTCGAGTCAAGGTTTAGAGAGGAGAGCTTATGCATTAGCAAATCGTGGTCGACTTTTTCAAGTGTTTTTGCAAAATCCAGGAAAATGCAGTCAATTCGAGATTGTTTATCAAGAATGGTGTGCAGGTGATGAGTGAAAAGAAACAACTGGGTTTCACAGGAAAACGTACGCCTAAAACCGTGTTGGGCCAATGTAAAAAATGAATTAACAAGACTGTTTGTTGGCCTAGTTGGTACTTGCTTAGTGACATCTTTTAGCCGCGAAAGAGTCGTTGTGTGCTGTGGTTGTGTGTTTCTTTCCTTTGTGTTGTGCACTTTCGCGGCTAAAAGATGTCACAAAGTAAAAAATGAATTCGATTCTAAAAATTTCGCAGTATGTGAGTGCAGTACATGTTCCATTAGTTTACACGGAATGCTCGTTAGTTAAATGGGCCGATAGTTAAGAGCGAAGTGTTTATTACCAGACTTGTGTATCGGCACAACCTTACCGACCTTCCAGTCCAGCGGCAAGGTTGCTTGGTAAGTGACTGCTAGAAAATCTTGCACAAGAAGAGATACGAATATGCAGGCCCGTAACTAGGGGGGGGGGTTGAGGGGGTTCTGACCCCCCCCCCCGAAATTTTTTTGATGCTTTAACTTTTCGGGTGATACTAAAATATTTACACGCCTTCACAGCGACCCCCAGCTGCCAAAGTTACACTGCAACTTTCCTGGCATTGCTTCCCTCTTCTTCCTTTCTTCAAACCTACCAGAACACCTCAGCGCTCCCTCCCCCGCACGCGCACCTGCCCTATTTGTACAGCTTTGCAATTCGCCCTCGCGTTCCTTCGAGTCTTTTCTTTTTCGTCTTTCACCCCGTAGCAGCTCCTTTATTGATTCCAGATGCTTTCCTTGTGCATTGCCGCTGGAGAAGTTATCCGTCTGTGCGGACCGCACGTGTCGGCTTTGGGTTTCTACGAAAAGCGCGTCTCCTTCTGTGAAAGTAAACAGTTCGACAGCAACGGCAACACCAACACGACGTGCGCAAATTTGCCAGGGAACGAAACCCCTAAGCGGAAAAACTCAGCGGCGCATTCCGAGGACGCAGGCTGCAGGGTAAACTTTTCTCAAACTGTAGTCTTCGCCACCGAAACGAATCATCGAAGATGACATCTACTGAAAGACTGGCATATCCGAGCAACTTCGAACAACCTTAACCGCACGCAAGGAAATCTACCTCTTCTGTACACACAAGGTATATGCGCCTCCCTACAAAGCACACAAAGCGAGGATACAGCCGGCACACAATCCGGCACCAGCGGTCAACTTTCACAGGAGAGAAAAAACGCCGCCAAGCTGGGCTGCGCGCGGGAGTACAGAGGCTGACGTCACAGCCTACAAAGTGCATTTTTGGGGGGTCACGGCTATTTAATTAGCGCAGCCCAGAGAGAATTATGCAGGCGCCCAGGGAGCCGTCTGTGAAAAGGTGACTTTTTCACAGGAACGGAGCAACACCTGCTTTCTGGACTGTACCACGGGAGTGCAAATGTCTCGGCAGTGCATTCTTGGGGGGTTCACGTATATTAAGGGGAGTATGGAGTGCCCATGGAGTCTTCTGTGAAAAGGTCTTTAAGTAGCGTTAATCCAGTTTGCTGCAGCGGGAGTACAATAATGGTCCTGCATGCACACCAGCTGTAGCGGCGTTCAGAAAACACATGCGCCACGCGGGAGCCGGCGCGTTCATCACACTTCTACATTCTAGCCACTGTAAAGTGGATAAGAGAGGAAGAAAACATCGCCCGCCGTTCACGCCAGGCAGTCGAAGCAGTCGCAAACGTCTTTTTGGAGCCACTGGCCACTTCTGTGTGCGTGCACAGGATTGCGGCAGCAAAATGAAAAGACACTCTGCAACAACGAAGCAAAGGAGTCTTGCGTCTTACTTCAAGAAAGTTCGAACCGATGAAGCGGACGGAGAAGAACCACCTCCTTCGAAGGATAAAACTTCGCCCTCCTCAGCACTGGTGGAAAGCCAAGCGCGTCGGAACTTCTGTAGCGACTCAGGAGAATGCACCGGTTTATGTGAATCACCTGAGAACGAACACAAGCAGGACACCCATGCGCCGCCGGAAAATGATGGTGGCCGCAGTGCAACTCCAAGTGACCTTTGTTCTACAGTCAACGCTGGGCAAAGTGACGCCTTTACCACTGGGCAATGCCCAAGGAAGGTGAGTGGCATGGCACCTACACATTCTGGTTCGCCTCCCCTCTGTGCGACGAGTGCGAATATTTTGGACTTGGGACTGTTTGTCTCGAAAAGCAATAATGTAAATGATCCAGAGACGACGGAGAAGCTGCTGCTCAATCCGTGGACCCCTCCGGCTAACTATGATTATCCAGCCACAGGGAAAAGGAATCTGAAGTTCCAACCTCACTGGGTAGATCGTTACCCATGGCTTGTTTATTCAGAGAAGCTTCAAGGAGCATTATGCAAATATTGCGTAGTCTTCGCAAGCGAGTGTGCAGGAAAAGGGGAGCACCAGCGCTTGGGCTGTTTTGTAACTAAGGAGTTCACCAATTACAAGAAAGCCATGGACGCCTTTAAGAGCCACGCATCCAGCAGTTATCACGCCATGTCAACAACGCTATCGGAGAACTTTTTAGTAGTCCGGTCCAGCTCACAGCATGACATCTTAACACAACTTGACCACAGTCTTAAAAAGCAGGCGGAAGAAAACCGCAAGAACTTGCTGCCAATAATAGAAACAATCCTTTTCTGTGGCAGGCAAGAAGTACCGCTTCGCGGCACAGACGACTCTGGTCCGATAAATATGTCTGAAGTGCTGCCATTGAAAAATGATGGAAATTTCCGCGCACTGCTTAGGATGAGAGCAAAATGTGGAGATGCCGCCTTGAGAGCTCACATGGAAACATCTCCGGCGAATGCGCTGTACACGAGCCCAAAAATTCAAAATGAGTTGATCACCCTCTGTGGTAAAATCATACAAAGAAAGATAGTTGAAAACGTCAACTCAGGTTCGTGTTTTTCAGTTCTAGCTGACGAGGCCACTGATATATCTCGCACCGCCCACATTTCCCTATGTGTAAGGTACGTTGGACACGACACGTCGGGAGTGCCCATACTTAAAGAAGATTTTGTAGATTTCGTTCCCGTGTACGATCTCACTGGCAAGGCGCTGGCGAGCACAATCCTGAACAGCCTTAGAGGTCATGGCTTTGACCTGAACCTACTTTGCGGGCAAGGATACGACGGCGCGGCATCAATGAGCGGCCACCTTAACGGTGTTCAAGCCTTCATTCGTCAAACAGCGCCCAAAGCGTTGTACGTGCATTGTAGCGCCCACTCGTTGAACCTTGCTCTGCTTCACGCATGCAAACTCCCCAGCATCCGCAACTGTTTGGGAACTGTATCCTCAACCTGTACGTTTGTGAGAGCTTCGCCACAGAGGACGAACCAACTGCGAGACAAAGTAGAAGATTTAACACAAGAAAAAAGAAAATCAGTTCTCTCCTTTTGCCAAACAAGGTGGGTAGAGAGTCACGATGCACTTCAGCGTTTCCTTGAACTGTACGTGCCTATTGTACAATTCCTCGAATATTTGGAAGAAGAGGCCGCGTCATCTGATACTTCATCAAAAGCTTCTCAACTGCTCAATGCCATTACGAAGCCCGAGTTTGTCGTTTCGCTTCAGATCTGTAGCGACCTCTTCTCTTTGACACTGCCACTTTGCAAGTTTCTTCAAAAAATTGACTGTGACTTGGCTCAAGCGTGCGATCACGTAAAGAATGTTATAGACGTTCTTTCCACAAAAAGGGCTAGTGCGGAAACGGAATTTAATAAGATTTTTCTGAAGTCGCTCTCTTTGCTGAAGATCACAAATGTTGAGATGGCCCTACCACGCATCACTGGAAGGCAGATGCAAAGAAGCAACGTACCTTCTGCTACTCCCGAAGAGTACTACCGGAGGAATGTGTATTTGCCTTTGCTGGCTGACTTCGAAAATCAATTAAGAGACCGGTTCGATGCCCATAAGAAGGTCGTGGTTGGCCTTAACATGCTGCTGCCGAAATTCTGCGCATCGGCTAGCCTTTCTGATATTGATGATGCAGTGCAGTTTTACCTTGGCGACATTCCTTCCGCTAATGTCATCGAAGCAGAGTTCACACTGTGGGTGAACAAATGCTGCCAGATCGAAGAAAAGAATCGCCCAGCTTGTGCTTTACAGGCCTTAGAGATGTGCAACCGCGACTTTTTTCCGAACATCCACAGCCTACTTTCTATCCTGGCGACTTTACCCGTGTCGACGTCGACCCCGGAACGGACTTTTTCCACACTGAGAAGGCTGAAGAGCTACCTTCGAAATCGTATGAACAACGACAGATTGACCGGACTAGCACTGCTCAGCATCCATCGAGAACTTCAAGTGACCCCAGAACAAGTCCTCACAGAATTTTGCAAGTTGCCGAGAAGGAAAAACTTCCTCGTTTAAACTTCCCTCTATGTTTCAAGAGTCGATTAAAAGCTAAACTCAGCTAGCCCAAGCTTCAACCCTTCTATTCTTTCGCAATTACGAGGAAACTATCCAGCAAGCAGAATGTGCGAACGGTAACAAGAAGATCGGAATGTCGGGCGACTTGTTTGTTTGCTTGCATACATACTGTCACGGACTGCCATTTTTGCGACCCGGCGTAACGGCAAATTAACGGGCGCCGCACTCCCCCGCTGACCGGTGGAACCGTTCGCTCATGAAAAGACTGGTCTTTAGTGCAGGGAAGTACTGAATGGGGTGTTCTTCTTCAAACGTTAGTCGCCGATGTTTGATCCTTTGTACCTACGGCGGCGTCGGCAGGGTCGTCAAAGGCCGCGATGCACCCCGAACCAGCTGTAGACTGCAAGACGCACCGGCTGAAACCAAGGAAACTGACCATTCCCACGGGCAAAACTGCTTGTGGACAAGCCGTATGAGAGAACCCCAACAGGTTGTCACTCTCGCTCAGTTGAGGACCCTCTCCTAATTAAAAAGGGACGCGGTCAATATATTTTTAGGGTGGAGTTTCTAACAATGAAACGTGCATGATTGGACCCATGTAGAGGTCTCTTTTCCCCCAGGACGAGAATGAGGGGATACGGAGGTCGATTTAAGCGCAGGATTTCGCCTTGCTAAGCAGTCTAGTTGCTGACCAACATGGTGTAGAAGGAGATCAAGAAGTATCCCTTAAGTGGTTGTGGCTCCGTATCGGCTGGCCACCTAAACTTAGCCATTCGTCTAGTTGTGACGCGAAATTAACGTCTGTAACGTAGGCATCGGTACTTGAATCTCGAGTAAGTTCAACCTGCCCGAGATCGGCTTCAAGCACTAGCCTACCGGAAACACCAGCGCTGCAACACCGCCGACATCGCAGTTGTGCCAGAACTCTCTCTGACTTCTTGCATCCGATCGTCGTGGACTCAACGCTGCCGGTCATCACAGGTATCCCTTCACCTGTTTATACCTTCGGACTTTCTCATCTGTAGTTTTATTGTTGGTTAGTTTTGTGTAGTTTGTAATACTTCTCTCTTGTAAGCTGATTTATTGATTTTATATGTATTTTGTTAGTTGGTATTAAGTGTTGTACTAGATTCCTCGTGCTGCAATATCACTAGAGTTTTGTTTTTCCCCACACACGTCTCTGATCTCTTCACTGTCTCTGCTTACGTACGGAACGACCTAACCTGCTGCCATTCCCGTCGCCGACTTCGCGCTGGCGACGCTAGAGTGGCAGCTTGTAACACATACATACCGTTTTTGTACCGTGGTTACATTGTGTTACTTCATCAGGAGCCGTTGGTCGCGGTGTCCCCGGCTTTGGTGGTGCTATTGTCCAAACTTATTTCTTGCTTTAACCAGAATTTGAGGTTGACATACCAATTTCTTTATTTGGGTACAAATAATTGAAAAGTACCATCGAATTATTACAAGTAAGCGATGTACTTGATTTATTCACAAAAATAAGCCAGTATAAATCTTAAAAAATGGCAGCCGTTCTACACGCAAACCCCCCCCGAAAAAAATTCCTGGGTACGGCCCTGCGAATATGCGCTTGTTTGTTTGAGTTGATATTGTCAGTCCCACATGATGAGGATGTTTTTAAGGTGTCAATAACCTTCGAAATTCCCGCAGAATCAAAAGTGATAGGAAACATTGAGCAGTAGTCACGGCACACAACTGCGTCAACAGGTGCAGCAGTGTTTCCCGAGAAATTGGCCGAAAAAATATTGTTAAATAACGCATTCAGATGCTGGTAGCGGCTCACCAGAGTCATCGTTGATTGATAAATCCGCATTTTGGTTAGAATTGATAACGTTCCAAAATTGCCTGGGATTCCTTGATAACAGTTTAGGCAACGTATGCGTTTGGAAACGATTCTTAGCAGCACACACAGCTTCCACGTATTCTACCTCAGCATTTTGATACGCTACCCAGCGATCTCCAGTATTTTGCAACTTGGCTGTGCGGAAAGGGCGCTTTTTTCTGTTAGAAAAACGTTTGAGATGCATGTTATCCCACGGTCTTTTTTGTGTTGTCCCGTATGCGTCGAAGGGGAATGTGCGCATTGGTGATATTAGTAACTAAGTTTTTGAAAAGATCTCGGTTCTGTTGTACACTTCTCTCTTCAAAATTGCAGCAAAAGGTGTCTAAGTACGCGCACATATCTTGGTTAATGGCGTCAAAATCTGCATTGCGGTAGTCCCGGATGTATTTGTCTTCTTCAGTTCCACGTTAGAAAGACATGGTGATGTCGAAATGTAGCACCAAATGGTCGCTCAGACCAGGAAGATGAATAATTGCGGATATGAAGTCTGGATGTGTTGACAAAACTAGGTCTAATTTATTAGACGATTCATTAGTTACCCTTGTTCGTTTCGTTACAACCTGGGTGAAGTTAAAACAATTACAAAAATCTAGGAATTGTTGCGATTGTGTTGAAAAGGGGTCGAGCAGAGGAACACCAGTGTGCCAAGTGATGTTAGGAAAATTCATGTCACCAAAAAGAAAAAAATCACAGCATATCCACGGAGTGAATGATGATGAGTGGGCGAAGCTGCGGAGGTTCATCGGTAAACCGTGAATCTTCCGTGAATTCTGCCCAGTACATCATCACCGACGTGAGATCGGGCGCGTTTATACTAAAGGTTCGATGAGTTATGACGACTTGCAGCTCACTTTAATTTTACATGTACGCTGTGAATTTTCATTGTTTAGAAAACCATTGCTTTAGAAAACACCTTGCGTCTTTCGTTAAGCAGCTGGCGTCTTTTTCGTTTTGCTTTAGAAACATCTGGCGTCATTTCGTTTTGTTTTTACAAAACATCTGGCGTCTTTCGTTGGTTTATTTCATCAATCAACGGCGTTTTGAACAAAATTTTTATTGTTTAATCACGCACAGGAGAAATCTCACCAGGCACTACCTTGGAGGTAAACAATGGCTGCTAATGGGAATGAGAGACAGAAGAAGTCGGCTTTTAGCTAACACTTACACTTCTACAGAGACAGAAGAATTCGGCTTTTAGTTAACGCGCACGCTGCGAATTTTTTATTGTTCAACAACGCACAGGAGAAATCTCCCACCGGCACCACCTTGGAGGTCAAAGGGTAAGACTTGTTACTCACTACTACGAGCACGACGAGGGACGAACGGGTGCCGCCTTAAGGAGCTTCGCCCCTAAAATTGGTGACGAAGGATACCGAGTGACGACATAGCCGAGAACGTCATGCAATTAATCGTCGAATGATGATGTATAGTTTGGAGGACGATAGCATACGCCTAATATAATCTTTGTGTCCTTACTTGAAATACCAACCCAGACTGTTTCCAGAGAGGACACAACTTCTACTTGAAAACAGGAAATTGTTTGAGATACGGCTATCAATACGCCACCACCCTGTCTACTACTACTGTCTATTACTAATTTTGCCTCCATTGAGGAAACAATAGAATTAAGCTGAATCCTGTGTTTCATAATGTTCCTTATGTTGGAAAAAAGAACAGGGACTTTGAAAACAGCAGTCACGTGATCATTCCTACCTCCGGCTAATTCTTACTTGTGAGAACGACTGGAATGAGCAGAATTCGCATTATTTTGCGGTTACGAGTACTAAAGGCAGGTCCATTGCGACTACCCGATGGCTTATCTTGGGTGACACTGTCATTTGGAACGGGAGTTGTAGTCTTACGAGTTTGCTTCTCTAGTATACTCTCAGTTGCACGGTCATAAATGTAGCAAGTGTTACCTACATACAGCTTATCATGCCGAAATGAGAAGGCTGGTGACTGTGGCAATGAATTTGCATACTCAAATAGTTTTTTCCGTGCAACTCGTGTGGCTATTGAAAAGTCTTCTGTGGCGGAAACATTAATACCTTTAAACTTTGCTCGCTTAAAAAGAACTTGTTGCCGAAGCTTAAAACGACTAAATTGACAATGACAGGTCTACACCTGTTTTCTTGGTAGCTGCCACGTAACCTATGCGCACGCTCAATTACATCATCAGTTATGTTCGGGTCGACATATTGCGTCAGAAGGCTGACAATTTTTTCCTCGGTTTGTATCCACGATTCCTTAGCGTCCGGGATACCATGAAAGATTAGGTTATCACGACGCGCCCTGTCTTCAATGTCGTCAAGACGTGAACTCATGACAGTGCTTGTTTGTTCGAAGGTTTTCACAGCCTCTTCTGCTAGATTGAGCCGTTCTTTTACGTCATCGATTTTGCCACATTGGGCCTCGATTTTCAATATTTGCGTATTCATTGCGACAAACTTTTCTTCGAAACACTTCTGTGCTGTTGCAACATTAGCCGAGATATCAACTTGGCCCTGGGCTAGCCTACCCATCTCGGCTTTTAGTTCTCTTAGCATCGTTAACACTTATTTTTTCCATTCATCGGGACCGGGGTTGCTTTCAATATCTCCGCAACACAACAGCTTAGAAAGTACATGAACATATTCATCATATGCAGTACACAGTGCGTGGGGGCACGAGAAAAGCAAAGTACATCTGTTGCTAGTGCGCTTAGCGAACAGGGAACATTTGTTACTAACCTGCACGAAGTAAAAAAGTCGCACGAAGCGGAATTGAGCCACGGTGTCGCAGGTGATTTTTCCGTGCCCACTGAAGCGATGCGAAGCTCCGAGCCTGGTTATAGCTTGCGCTGAAACTGGTTGCTTTGTCGATGCGGCTGTCTGGGTCAAGCGGAGCGATGCGTCTTGCGGATAATCGTTGAAAGTCATCAGATGGCACGGCCAGCACGGCGCTTCACCGCTGTCGCTGTGCACCGGCTGATTTGACTGTTGATCCGTAGGCAGCACATAGACGGTGCGTGACCCGTCGCAGCTCGGATAAGTGGCGAAACGGGCCAGAGCCTGCACGAAGTAAAAAAGTCGCACGAAGCGGAATTGAGCCATGCTGTCGCAGGTGATTTTCCAGTGCCCACTCATGTACAATGCCGGAAGATAAGCTACCAATTTATAAGTTTTTTAAGGAACGAAACCTAATTCAGGTAGGAAAGGCATTAAGCCAATTCGAAAATTGAGCTTGGCCACTTGCATGTCACTTTAAAGGGAACACTCATAGCATCTATCCATCTACAGATGTGAAACTGTGTCATGCGAGATAACTAATACGAAGTATTGCTTTGAGCAATTAGAGCAAAATATTTCAGGAGAGCACCTAACTGGACTGGTTAGTACATGATTACGACGGAAACAAGGAGCGCTGGACACGGGACGGAAAAAAAGCTACACGAGGGCGACAGCACCCTCGTCTATTGTTCTTTCTTCGTCCCGTGTCCAGCGCTGTTTGTTCCCGTTTTAATGCAAAATAATTCTTTCTTTAATCTGAAGGTGACAGTGTTTCATGGCTAAAATGGTTTACTAATTTGCTTTTAAAATTACATTTTTTCAGCCATGGGGAAACATTACAAAATGCTGAAGTTCCAATGTTAACATTTATCAAAAGAAAGACCAATTCTTTCGCATGGAATACCCACAGTTGATTCTCTACAGTTCATTGCCTTTGTATTTTGTGCTGTTCCCTTATCATTTCCCCTAAGACAGTTGTATAGATGTTCTTGCTTTATCTTGTGTTTTGTATATGTTATGCTCCTGTTTTTGCTTAGCAAGATCATTTTATGTGTAACTTATTGTAGCCCACTTTGCAATACTGCTTACTGATGTCAGCAGTATTGTCAAGTAATAAATAAATAAGTAGGAAAAGGTAATTATTTAAGTCTACAAGTCTACAATAATTTAGTAACTCATCCCCTCTAAAATTGTTGCTGTCACAGCTCCAAATTCCATTCACGAGCTATACTGGCTAAAATATTAAAACAGCTGCATTTCCATCTCAGTGGTGGATGCACACAACTCTACATCAATAGGCATGCACTTTAGATTGACTTCACAAGCCAGATATCCGGTAATCGTGCCGTTGGAGAACGCTACCAAGTGTATGAGCTGGACTACTACATAAGCAAAAGTGGATGTTTGGGTATGGGTACGACATAGTGAAAACAAAACAGTGCAGAAGACTGAGCACACGAGCACAGCACTGCTTGTCTTCCTTTTTCTTGTGCTACGTCTATGGCGGTTTTTTACACTAATGCATTGATTGTGGAAGCAATTGGCTGCCGCGATTTGGTCATCTATGTGGAAATTTGGACCTTGTACCAGACTAAAGAGCTCTGCTGTGCAGTGCAGCTGTGAAACCTACAGGGTGTAACATTAGGGTGTAACAGTATTACACAACAAATCAGGGAATACAGAGCATCGATAACAATGTAGAGCCAAAATAAAAGGCTTCAGGAAAACGTTTAAGACACATACTGACAGGGTAATGCTGATTGACAGCTTTTATGGCAGCCCCATGATTCCTGTGCGTCCATCTGTGCGTGCCTTCCTTCCGCCTTTGGGCAAGTTGGTGTAGAATGTCTGCCAGGAAAACAAAAACATCAAGAAAAATTTCACTTTTTGTAGCATGCCTCACGTAACTCAAATTAACTTTTCTCGCCCCATGAGGTAGCTGTTTACAAAGCGTCCGAAGAGCCGCTGCTTTGTCTATGTATCGCTCATAATCAATTAGTAGCATCCAATGACACCTGGTCATTGTCAAAGCAAATGAGACAAAAAAGCTGAGACGAGTATAAGCAAGCAGCAAGCGGCTATATTTCGCCATTATATTGTTTTCTAATCCAGCCCGATGCATTCATCGCTTAAATTTATTTACACTGCTATTTTGATGTTCGCCCTAGACTTACTTTCCAAATAAATCGCTAGATAACCTGTTTCTCTTACGCACTATATGCATACGTGTTAAAATGATGGGGCATGCAAACATAGACAAGCGAGTCAACACACCTCAAACGCCGAGATCGCTAACCGGAGGCTCATCACCTAATCTATATTTATATTGTCGAGAGCGTAAATGCACAGTTTTGTACAAGGACATGAATGAAGAAATGCGTCCAATGGTCGAGGCCTGGCATATCGATAAAGGCAGTGCACAAGGGAGCCAACCGTCGATTAACTAGCATAAAGAAGAAATCCAACGCTTGAACAGTGACCTCTCACGTAGACTATAGCGCGTGTCAGATTGATAGGTATCGCCTCTTGCCTGGCCATGCACAGATAAGTTTTTGTGTTTACTTTATTGTCACGTGGTCGTGACGTCGACGAAGACAGCAGTCGGCGTTTGCAGGATGAAACTGTTTATTTGGCCGAACTTGTGGCCGGAAAATGAGAACTGGAACTACAGCAATATACGCTGTACAATGATAGCGGCGAACAGGGCGTCGTTCGTCGATCAACTGACAAGCAGTCAAGCGCGTCGGCTTTTATACAGGCGCTATCGAACTTTCCAGCGATATCACTGGTGGCGGCGTAAACTCTAGACAAAGCTGGAACATTCGCGTGCGGGGCGCAATCTTAACAAACCGATCTACTACAATCGCGACGCTTCTAGAACACTACTTCGCCGACAGCGTCGAGCGTTGATAACCGTCCCTGCCGGTCAAACCCGAATACATCAAAACAAGACAAGAAGTGGGCGTGGCATTGCCCCCCTCTGAAAAAGCATCGTCCCGATGCTTGTGAAAGAACACAGAAGAGAAAAAAAACAAGTGCATACACAAATAAATTACAATAACAAAGGAAAAAAAATAGAGTCCCCAGGCTCGCTAACGCGCAAAATACGGCTTAAGGCGCACGACATGGACGACTTCAGGTCGCGCACGGCGCCGCTGAGAGTTCGTAATGCCGTCAGGGACAACCTCATAGTCGAGTGCGCCGAGGCGTCGAAGTACCCTGTACGGTCCGAAGTATCGTCGAAGAAGCTTCTCACTAAGTCCTCGTCGGCGTATTGGCGTCCATACCCATACACGGTCACCGGGTTGGTATTCCATGTGGCGTCGTCGAAGGTTGTAGCGGCGGCTGTCAGTCGTCTGCTGGTTCTTGATCCGTAGGCGGGCGAGCTGTCGTGCTTCTTCGGCGCGCTGCAGGTAGGTGGTCACGTCGATGTTTTCCTCGTCGGTCACGTTTGGTAGCATGGCGTCTAGCGTCGTTGCCGGGCTCCGTCCGTAGACCAACTTGTGCGGCGTCATCTGCGTCGTTTCCTGTACGGCCGTGTTGTACGCGAAGGTCACGTACGGAAGGATGGCGTCCCACGTCTTGTGTTCGACGTCGACGTACATGGCCAGCATGTCGGCGATGGTCTTATTTAGACGCTCGGTGAGGCCGTTGGTCTGTGGGTGGTACGCGGTGGTGCGGCGGTGGCTTGTGTGGCTGTATTCCAGGATCGCCTGAGTTAGGTCAGCCGTAAACGCCGTACCTCTGTCGGTGATGAGAACCTCCGGGGCGCCGTGTCGAAGGACGATGCTCTCAACGAAGAACTTGGCTACCTCAGCGGCACTGCCTTTGGGCAGGGCTTTTGTTTCGGCGTAGCGGGTGAGGTAGTCGGTAGCCACGACGATCCATTTATTTCCGCAAGTCGACGTTGGGAACGGCCCCAGGAGGTCCATCCCGATCTGCTGGAATGGTCGCCGAGGAGTCTCGATCGGCTGAAGGAAGCCTGCTGGTCTTGTGGGCGGTGTCTTCCGTCGCTGACAGTCTCGGCACGTCCTTACGTAGCGAGTGACGTCGGCTGCAAGGCGCGGCCAGTAGTACTAGCGTTCGGGAAAGTCCGAGGTGTCCAGCCGTCGGGTCGTCGTGCAGGGCATGCAGAATTTCTGGTCGCAGTCCCGAAGGTACAACGATAAGGTAGCTGGCTCGGGCCGGAGAGAAGTTCTTCTTTACGAGGACGTTGTTTTTCAAGGAAAATGATGCCAATCCTCGCCTGAATACTTTTGGGACAGCGATGGTCCTGCCCTCCAGGTAATCCACTAGACCCTTCAGTTCCGGGTCGGCTCGCTCTCGTTCGGCGAAGTCTTCGGCACTTATGGCTCCCAAGAAGCTGTCATCATCCTGGTCGTCCGGCGGTGGCGGGTCGACGGGGGCACGAGACAAGCAGTCGGCGTCGGAGTGTTTCCTTCCGGACTTGTACACGACAGTAATGTCAAATTCTTGAAGTCTTAAGCTCCACCGTGCGAGGCGACCTGAAGGGTCCTTCAAGTTAGCTAGCCAGCACAAGGCGTGATGGTCGCTCACAACTTTGAAGGGCCTGCCGTAGAGGTAGGGCGAAACTTTGACGTAGCCCAGATGATGACGAGGCACTCCTTTTCTGTTGTGGAATAGTTGACCTCTGCTTTAGACAGCGACCGGCTAGCATAACTGATAACCCTTTCCAGTCCGCCCGTCCGCTGCACAAGGACGGCGCCGAGTCCTATGCTGCTTGCATCGGTGTGAATCTCTGTATCGGCGTATTCGTCGAAATGCGCAAGTATCGGAGGCGTCTGCAGGCGTCGTTTCAGTTAATGAAATGCTTCGACTTGCGCTGTTTGCCACCTGAATTCGACGTCGGTCTTCGTGAGCTGCGTTAGTGGTTCGGCGATCCGTGAAAAGTCACGTGGTCGTGTCACGATGTCACGTGGTCGTGACGTCGACGAAGACAGCAGTCGGCGTTTGCAGGATGAAACTGTTTATTTGGCCGAACTTGTGGCCGGAAAATGAGAACTGGAACTACAGCAATATACGCTGTACAATGATAGCGGCGAACAGGGCGTCGTTCGTCGATCAACTGACAAGCAGTCAAGCGCGTCGGCTTTTATACAGGCGCTATCGAACTTTCCAGCGATATCGCTGGTGGCGGCGTAAACTCTAGACAAAGCTGGAACATTCGCTTGCGGGGCGCAACCTTAACAAACCGATCTACTACAATCGCGACGCTTCTAGAACACTACTTCGCCGACAGCGTCGAGCGTTGATAACCGTCCCTGCCGGTCAAACCCGAATACATCAAAACAAGACAAGAAGTGGGCGTGGCATTAATTTGTGCCACTGTCCACTTTTAGGGGCGAAGCTCCTTAAGGCGGCACCCGTTCGTCCCTCGTAGTCGTCGTAGTAGTCGTAGTGCGTAACCAGTCTTACGGTTTGACCTCCAAGGTGGTGCCGGTAGGAGATTTTTCCTGTGCGTTGTTGAACAATAAAAAATTCGCAGCGTGCGCGTTAACTAAAAGCCGAATTCTTCTGTCTCTCATTCTCCATTAGCAGCCATTGGCATGTTCCAGTAGGAAACGTTAGTAGAAGTAGAAGTGTAAGTGTTAGCTAAAAGCCGACTTCTTCTGTCTCTCATTCCCATTGGCAGCCATTGTTTACCTCCAAGGTAGTGCCTGGTGAGAATTCTCCTGTGCGTGATTAAACAAAAAAATTTTGTTCAAAACGCCGTTGATTGATGAAATAAACCAACGAAAGACGCCAGATGTTTTGTAAAAGCAAAACGAAGGAACGCCAGATGTTTCTAAAGCAAAACGAAAAGACGCCAGCTGCTTAACGAAAGACGTCAGATGTTTTCTAAAGCAATGGTTTTCTAAACAATGAAAATTCACAGCGTACATGTAAAATAAAAGTGAGCTGCAAGTCGTCATAACTCATCGAACCTTTAGTATAAACGCGCCCGATCTCACGTCGGTGATGATGTACTGGGCAGAATTCACGGAAGATTCACGGTTTACCGATGAACCTCCGCAGCTTCGCCCACTCATCATCATTCACTCCGTGGATATGCTGTGATTTTTCAGTTGGCGTTAGTGGTGTCTTGATTTCTCTCTTGTGTCCATGTTTGCATGCCCTGCCTTTTTGACATGAACCCCTACCAACTAGCTCAGCTGTCTGTTATACAATCTAGATTTACCGCTCTATTCACTTGCTGATGTAATAATAACAATGGGGTTCTGTAATGTGAACGTCAATTTAAAAGCACACGAGCCTCTAGGATTTTCACCTCCATCGAAAGTGCAAACACTGCACCAAGGATCAAACCCGCACAATTAAGATCAGTAGCTAACCATTATAACCACTGTATTACGGCGGGGGATGTTCACTTGGTAATGCAGGTTAATGTTAAGGATCATGGAAAGAGCTGTAGGTTGAAGAAAGACATGCAATTAAGCAAGGAGCTGCAGACATTATGCAGTATAGATATTTCCGTAATCCAAAGGGCTGGTGCTCAGGGCATGCACCTAAAGAACTCCTGTTCAGCGTCTCTTTTCGAACCAAAGCTTCGCAGTATCAATGTTCCTGTCTACATATTGCTCCGGAAACCACAGTTAAATAGCTGAAAAGTAAACACTAGAAGACAGAAAAAATCAATTACTTGTATGACATTCGTATCATATATATATCGTGTCATATATCATATCGTGCTTTTGGGACGTTAAACCCCAGATATTATTATGTATGATATTAAAAACCTCAAGGTGCTAATACACCAAATACCCTGGACTGTGAAACGCATTGCTTGAACAAGTATACAGAGCAACATAGCAATGAACTTCCATGTGGCTGCCACGGGGCTAAAAGGTGGCTCTGGTACCATGAAACATTTATAATAGCACTTACTGTAATAACAGAGAGCTGAGCTAGTTGGTAAGTAGTCATTCTAAAAAGACAGGGCGTGCAAACGCGGAAACAAGAAAGAAGTCAGGACACCAGAAACGCCGACTAACAACTGAAGAAACGCACAACGGTGGAAAAGAAAGAAGGCACGAAAACTTATCTGCTCATGCCCATGCAACAGGCGAACCTATCAATCCGGCACGCGTGGCGGTCTACGTGGAACATAACTGTTAAGGCATTTGATTTCATCTTTATGGAACTTAATCGACGGTTGGCTCACGCATGCGCTAACACTATAGACCTTATGCAAAATTGCTGCCATCTATCGGCCGTCGTGGGCACAGCCGCCATATTAGAGGCTAAGCGCGGCGCAGTTCGCACAGTCTACGGGCGTGTCTGCGTGCGTGTACGTACGTATATGTAACGCGTATCGACGTGAGCCGTGCAGTGGATATCAACCGCAATGCCCACGTATTGCTGCGTCCCTTGCTGCACACAGAGAGGAACTCGGGATGCTGAAGGAAAAAAGGTAAGCAGTAAACTGCCCCTCGTTATTTTTCCTGGCTGTCGACGTTTCCAGCATGTGCTCCGGCTACTGCTCCCGAATGACGTGTTTGCGTTCGCCTTTCTAAGCAAATAAGACGTGTAATAGCACCTGCACTTGTGTTCCCACAAGTTGCTGCATGCCGAAGCAAGGCAGTTTTTGCAACGTTTTCGCTAGCAGCCGTTTACCAAGTGAAGGTGATTTCGCTTCACACAGAAGCCACCTTCACGCAACGAGCTCTATCGCGGCTACTCGCGCGTGCCTGCATTTCATTGAATGTGCTGTTTTGTTTACGTTTCGGTAACGGCACACGCTGAATGGGAAGCTAGTGCGCGTCATCGGTGGATTCCGATAACGAACCGGTGGTGCTAAAGCATCTTTGTTTTCTGTAGTTTCGTTTTCGATTCTCGAGTGCGCGTGACAAGCTGCCGTTTAGTGGGACGGCTTGCGCATCACTGCACAGATTTTTGAAGCATTCGATGTGCTACGGCACGTTATCAGACACCTCAGGAGTGACTTTCTCCTATGGCAAAATTGGCAGATCCCACGCATTGTGGGAATAGATGTACCGTGTTTACTCGATTGCAACGCGAACACAACTGTAACGCAGGGGATGACTTTTCATTGCGTCCAGGAAGAAAAAATAGGTGTTTGGTATGTATTTCGATATTTGATTGTAAGCGAGGGTCAACTTTAGGTAGGAAAAATATTGAAAAAAACTTGCGTTACATTCGAGTAAATATGGTCACCGCATTGTTTTTTTTTTCTTAGGCAAATCAAGCCATTCGTGGCATGAGCGGGGCATGTAAGTCATGCCTGTCAAAATTTTGATGTTGCGATCTCTCATATATGTTCGTCATGCAGTCACGTCACGCCACACCAATTTTGGTGTATATCACACTGGCGAAACGACCGTGAGAGCACCATGAGCGTGGCATTTAAATCATTCCGTACATGACATGTATTTCATCATTTTCATGTTTTGACCTGTCATTAATGTTCGTCATAGAGTCATGTCACCCGATACAAATTTCGGTACATGTGAAGCTAGCGAAGCGGCCACCAGCATATCCTGACCGTGGCATGTAAAACATGTTTCACATGACATGCATGTCATGATTTTCATGTTACCACTTGTTTATGTTTGTCGTATAGTCATGTCACACCATGCCAGTTTTGGTATATGTCATGCTCGTGAAACGGCCTCGAGCCCATCATGAGTGTGTAATTCAAATCATGCCGTACATGACATGCGTATTGTGATTTTCATTTTACCACCTGCCATTCATGTTCGTCATACAGTCACGCCTCATAATACCAACTGCGGTGTATATCAAGCTAGTGAACACTGCAAGAGCGCCAAGACAGTGGCATGTAAATGATGCTGTTCATGACGTGCATGTCATGATTGCTGTGTTACCACCTGCCATTTATGTTTTCATACAGTCACGTCGAACAGAACCAATTTTGGTATACATCAAGTTAACGAAATGACCGCAAGAGCACCAAGGCCATGGCAGGTAAATCATGTCATTCATGACATGCATGTCATGATTTTCATGTTTATGACCTGCCATTTATGTTGGTCATGCAGTCATGTCATGTGATACCGATTTTGGTATACATCCCATTAACAAAACAGCCATGGGAGCACAAAGTCGTAGGCGGCTGGGTAGATACGCTCAAAGTTGCAGAAGTTCGCAAGAAATGCTTCGCATTCAAAATACTTTTTCGGTACATTGATTAAATTCAACCGTTCAAACGTGTTTGTGGGTTGCGCTAAAGTAGTTGCTGTGGAGCGTTGCCTCGGCGTCTCAAAGTTGAGTGTTGCAGCACTGCTGTTAAGCCCGCAAGACTATCATAGGCTCCGAGAGGAACAGCGTGAGACGTATGTTTTTATACTGACCTAAAATATTAATTACCAGCACAGCTCGGAATGATAACGCATCAATACCAGCCAATCGACACTTATGTTTTATAACAACACCCTTCGTGTTCACTTTCGACGTGCGGATGCATAAATTCTTGACAATTTAAACGCACATAATTTGTGTTGAGTACATAATTTTACACTAGATCAAAGCACCAGTTTTATGAAATGGAAAAGAGACAAGCTTGATTTGCAACCGCATTTACAACGCACATGTACACTGCAGTAAGAGTTAAGAAAAACAGCCCAGAAAGTGCTCATTGATGGAGGTCAGTTGCGCTTCCTTATTTCCATCTTAGTTACATGACGTAAATAAATTCACTTATATATATAAATCCACCCGGGAATTATCAGTATTTCAGACATGTGAGTCTCATGCAACTCTTAATTCTTTCAGGTGTCATTTCACTGCATTCCTGATGACAGCAGCCCTCCGGAAAAGATGGCTGGCTGCGATCAAGAGGGAGCCACCATTTAATATTAGAACAGCCCGTGTGTGTTCCAGGCACTTCAATGAAGAAGACTTCCTCAAGAACATTGTTAGTGGCCGCCGAATGCTACAAGAGAATGCAGTTCCGTCCGTTTTTGCATTCAAGAAAGCCATCAAAAAAAGAAAGCCACCAGAAGCCCGACCTGCCCCAACCATGAAGAATCCTCTTCAGCCATGTTTGTGCAGGACACAGTGGACAAAGACACAGCAATCACAGAAAATAGTGAAAACATTGAGCAAGGCATGCTGCCAGATGCTTGCGAAGATGCAGAACCTCCATGTGACTTCGAAGCGTTGCTTCAGCAACACACAGCACAACTACAAAATTAGTTGGCACAAGCAAAGGCAAAAATTGCAAAGCTTGAAGGAAGAGTGCGTCTATTCATGCAGAGATGCAGTTATCTTGAAAAGGCTGCAGCACAATTTTGCATTGAGCAATTTATTTATTTATTTATTTATTTATTGAAATCACCTCACAGGCTCCCACATCGGAGTATTGTGTGAGGGGGGGTTACATAAGTAGGGGTAACAATAACTGGAGCATGTGAACAACTTTATACAATGCTTGTTGACGTAATACAGAACACTATAAAAATGAAAGAAGAAGAAGAAAAAAAAGAATAACCGGAAAACGTCTTATAGAATAGGTAACACATCAATTAGAAAATATTGCCGTTACCTCGGCCCTAAATTTGGTTGCATTTCGAATGTTAACGATGTACTCCGGAAGACCATTCCAATGAATAATTGCTTGTGGCAATGCGGACGAATTAAATGCGATGGTTCTACCTGAAATGCGTTGGTAGCTTAATGGGTTATTCAAACGACGTGAGGTGCGGAAAGGTTTTACGAGAGGCAGCGATGACTGATGGGCACTATAGACGATCTTATAAAATAAGCAAAGCAATGCAATTAGTCTGCGTGATTGCAAGGTAGCAAGAGAGAGTGATGATTTAATGCTTGTAACGCTGGAGTGACGGTTGTAGTGCCTAGAAATGAAACGTGCTGCGCGATTTTGAATAGTTTCAAGGGAATTAATTAAGTAAGCCTGATGGGGTGACCAAATGGGCGATGCGTACTCTAACTGTGGGCGAACGAATGTTTGATATGCGAGTTTACGTGTAGTTGCGGGAGTTCCATGGAGATTCCGTTTAAGATAACCTAATGTGCGTGATGCTTTGGCTGTTGCCTTCTGTATATGAGTGGACCAGCAGAGGTTATTGAAGAAATGAACACCGAGGTATTTGTAGGAACAGGCAGGGGACACTAAGGTGTTATTCAGTGAATAATTGAAGGAGGAGTTGGTCTGTTTGCGGCTGAATGTGATTAACTTGCACTTATCTGTGTTAAGTGACATTTGCCATAGTTTGCACCAAGCGGTTACTTCTTCTAGATCCCTTTGAAGTTCTAGGTGATCTGCGGGTGAGCGGATTTTGCGGTAGATGATGCAGTCATGTGCGAACAGTCTAATGTTTGATGAAATGTTAGATGGCAGGTCATTAATGTATATGAGAAACAACAAGGGGCCCAGGACGCTACCTTGTGGTACGCCAGATAATACATAATAAAGACAATGATGAAGATTTTCAGTTTTATACCGGCCTGTCATCATATGGTGATTGCATCAAGCTACTTCACTATTTTAAACCTGACCTGAAGGAGGAGGACGAAAATGCACCAAATCTGAATAGGGGAGTCGGTAGGCCTCCAGTGCTCACCATCAAGAACCAGCTTTTTATGGTTCTCGTGAACTTGAGGCTAGGCCTTTTTCAAAAGGACCTCGGACATCGTTTTAACATTCACCAAAGCACAGTAAGCCGTCTTTTCAATGACTGAATTAATCACATCTTCGACAGGTTCACAGACCTGCCAATGTGGCCGTCACGAACTGTTGTTGACAGAAACATGCCTGATGAGTTCAAGAAAAAGTATGCAGACTCGGGTAATAATTGATGCTACCGAGATAAAATGTGAAGTCCGAAGTTCCTTCGTACTACAGTCAGAGACCTACTCTTACTATAAATCGAGCAATACTTTCAAGGGACTGGTTGGCGTTTCCCCTGACGGGGCTCTTACTTTTCTGTCACCACTTGTGACAGGCAGTGTTTCAGACAGGGAGCTTGTGAAAAGAAGTCGTTTTCCTCGAGCTTCCATTTGAACAAGATGTTGTGATGGCTGATAAGGGGTTCACCATGAGGGACCTTCTTGAACCTCTTGGGGTGCAGCTGAACATGCCACCATTTTTGAGAACACCGCAATTCACAGAAGAACAAGTTGCCCAGACAGAAGCCATTGCATCTCTACGCATTCATGTGGAAAGACGCATCCAAAGGATTAAGTGTTTTCACATATTCGATCGAAGAATTCCCATCACGATTGCACCTATCATCAACAAAGTGTGGACTGTGTGTGCTCTCCTAACTTCCAAACACCCCTGCTCAAGAGCTCTTAAAGTACCATTGTTTCTATTTAACTGTTTATATCAGCAATCTCTTAAAGTGCTATGTATTTTTATTTAAATGTTTATCTCTGTAATTTTTACATGTGTTCAGGAAAGCCCTGTGCAGCCATACATAGCTGCTAGCTTAGAATGCTGAAACTAAACCTTTTCCTTGTGTATACTCATAGAGGCAGCTTAAGTAATTGAGACGGAATGCCATAGAAGATACAATAAACACCGTTTCACTTTCAAAACTGGTTCCGTTTATTGCACTCGCATCCTGGCATGCACTTCGGCACAATTATTTCCAGTTCAAGTCTGCTCAAGAGAGCTTAAATAGGGCAGAGCTTGTTCGAAATAGAAGTTGTCCAATTTTGATCTGATTGCTGCCCAGGTGTCACAACAAAACTCAACTCTGCACACAGTCATCCATGCTTCTGCATATACTATAAAGTGCGTCCAGAGAAGTCCTGCACAGAACATCTGTCCCATCACTTGTGCATAGTAGTCACTTGATTCTTTCAGGTGCGGAATGCCATTTACCACTTCAATAAAAAAATCAGGTGAGGCGAGTGCTTCTTGCAGATTGGATGACCTCTTGCTCCAAGGGCACTTCACCTCAATCAAACCAAAAGGTGGATCTTCGTGAACGTCGTACACGACGCGGTCTGGTGTGGCACCCAGCCATGGGGAAGCGGGGCTCACCATGAGCCCACAGGTGTGAACGATTACCTTGCGGCCGATATGGTCCATAGACTGTACATACCGCTGCACTGCTCGTGGCTCATTCAGAGTTCCGTACCTGCAAATACATTCAAGGCAAAAAGTTAATATTACATAGATAAGTGTAACTGTTGTTTGCGCTGTTTAGTGTTGGTTTAAAGAACAGTCAGTTAACAGCATATATTCTACGCAATTAACTTTGGCCAGAGAAATGGTGGCATTGCCCTCAGTTGTAAATGGCAAAGCACATTTCACTGAGTGGATTATTTTTTCCAGTTCACAGTAGGACATGAGTAAAATCACAATGGCGCCAGATTAATTTGTTATTTCTTTGGGTTCTGAAATTGAAATTTTATTCCGCAACAAGAACATGTTACGAGGAGGGCAGGTAAAAGCTGTTCGGACAGCTTGAGGAGCCCTGACCCCCAAGTACACAGGATAGCAAAGAAGCATGCGGCTAAGTAAGTACATCCTACTAAAAGAAATATATATGAATTCATAGGGTGGTTAAAAGAAAATAAAATATTACAATGCAGGCATAGAAAAAACAGTAGTCGTCATAGCACATCATTATACAAACATTAATTGCAGTTGTTTTGGTGATATGCTAGATATGTTAATTTTGTGTTCCTTTGTTATGCGGTTTAGAAGTGTAGGCAGTTGAAAATTGAACATTTTATTTTCTTAATTTGTTCTGCATCTCGATATGTACCACACTTCAGGTTGACGTACTTTACAAGCAGGGAAGTTTTTCTTTAACCTCGCTATTCTTGCAATGGTATCATTAATTTTCAATAAACCGAACCTATATAGACGACATAGTGTGTAATCGTGTATTGATGCAACCTGAATGATACGGTGCTATTTAAATTAGTCTGCTGCGTGGCAGCGATATGGCACTTTACAGGCTAGACGCAAAGCTTTCTTTTGCAAGACGGTTGCTGATGTTTACGATTGTTGTTGTTGACCATACAAGAAAGGTATATTTCAATAAAGAAGAAAACAACGAATTATATATAGGCATGTTAACAGAAGCACGAAAGTAGCAGCAATGGCGGCGCATAATGCCGATTGTCCTAGATAGTTTACTGATAATATGGTTCACGTGATCATCCCATGTGATGTGAAAAATACACGCCTAATGATTTGAAACTTTTGACAACTTCAATTTCTGAGTTATTTAATGAAATGATGGGAAGCTGGACTTGTGTGTGGCGGGGGTGAAATAAAACAGCCTTAGTTTTATTTATGTCTAGTTTTGGGGATTTTACTTGAGCTCACGCATTAAGTTCAGACAGCGTGTTATTCGCTCGACTACCTAGTTCGCTGCTACATTTGCCTGAAAAAAATAAACTATCATCAGTGCATATTATATAATGCCCTGATTCATCGATACGGACTATTTCATTATTTTAAAGTGTAAAGAGAAATGGTTCCAGGATGCTTCCTTGTGGGACTCCTGTTTTAATGGATTTTATTAAATGTTTTCCTTCAATTACGGCGAATTGAGTGCGGTGTTGCAAGTAAGACACGGTTAATTTGTGCGCAACGCCTCTTATACCAATCCAGCTTTTGAGGGAGAATTTTATGACTAATGAGGTTGAAGGCCCTTGAGAAGTCCAGAAAAAGCCCAAATACTATATTTTTAGATTAAAAAACTTTTTAAATGTATTCCTTTCGTGCCAGTAGCTCTCCACTGAAATGCGACTACCGTGGCCAGAATTTAATGCCACAAACTAGAGCACAGCTGCAGGACATGTTCGGGTTGCAGCGGATGGCCAAGCACATATAAACAAATGGAAAGTTAGGCGAGTTGGTACGGTGGCATACTTGAAAATTTGAGTGCGAAGAGGCAAGGACCAAGATAAGAATTGCTAAATAATGGGCAAGACAAGCACCTACCCAGAACTGTTCATTATAAAAAGATGCGAGAACATGCACCTGGAAACGGTCTTCAATATATACAAGCGAAAAAAAAAAAAGTTTGTTTGGATACGCATCTAAAGTCGCAGCATTTATTGCAAAGAATCTATCCAAAGATACCCTGTAGGTGTATGCCACTAGAAAATTGCACACTCAGTTTGCAGTTATATAGCAGTATTGCCATTAAGCTTATTTTAAGTTGAGAAACATCACGTATGGTATTGGCTCACTCAGTATTAGCGACACAAGCTTCATACGTCAAGCATACACAGGTAACTCCAGGATGGAGGCCATGCACTGAATGCACAGCATTGAATTTTCTTCCTCGTGAAGAATTCGGCTGTCATCACCAAGGTAGACGTAGCTTTATGAAAGTTCCATATCAGCAGAAAAACTGCATGCGTGCTGCAGCCCAACTCACGATTTTAATTTTTCGCTATGCTTAAACTCTCCTACCTTACAATGCCATTCGAAAATTCCTTTGGCCTCATGACATTCGCTATGCCCCGCTCAGTCCACGGGGAAAGCCTAGACAGCACGGTGCCAAATTTGGAAGCCGTTAGCCTGTTGACTCGGGAATTCCTCCAAGTGGTGCTCTGGCTCTGCTGTCTGGTGTTTTGCTCCAGTGCTGCAGCATCTTCACTTGAAATCCTGAGTCCCTGCTTACAAGCAATATTTAAGCATTTTTTTAACAGCGAAACGCCAAGGCTGTGTTGATTTTTTTTTCCTCTCAGAGAAATATACAACCTGCAAGCTGTTATGTTGGAAGGTTATGGCCTATATTACAGCCAGGAGAAAATTTCCAGGGGCAATTCCAGATCTCTTCCTTATCCTTTTCCCTCCGACCTATTAGATTGCACGTCCAAGTGTGGCAGTCTGGGCATGTTGGTAGTAATTCATTTCCAAGGTGAAAGCTCAAAGAAAATTGTCGCACACGAAAAAAGGCACACATACACACACAAGCACCTGCGAATGTATATGTGTTTCTTTTTTCGTCCGTGTTTTCCTTGTGCTTTTACCTTTCTTGCATGTCTATGGTGTACTACAATTATTGGATCTTTAGCAATATGCTTATACAAGTAGCCACTTACTTGTAACACCTGATTGTTTGCCATTTCTTGAGGGGGACACCAGCTGCTTTCTGCCGGGAAAAACTTGTAAGCTGGCGCAGGAACTGGCAAAGGGAGTGTTTGGCTTGACGAGCTCCAGGGCATGAGGCACTCAAAGCCAGCTGATGTCATTGGCATTTGTATATATTTTGCTGATCCTACAAATGTTTTTCCCATTGGAGTTTCTGCGGTAGCATAATAATCAGCATCAGCAAGAATCTCTGCCCAGCAACCATGCGTTTCCTTTAGGCTTTCCCCAAGTTTCTTTGTAGCCTTTAGATGCTCCTCCCATGTGGGCCGGTTAAACGTCAACTCTTGCAGTACGCACTGTCTCGGTGTTGATGGTCGGCCCTCTGCCACTTGGCGCCAGTTCACATCCATTACACCCTCCGGTGCCATATACAGTAAAACCTCGGTGATACGAATCTCACGGGGTTACCAAAATATTCGTATCATCCGAAATTCGTATCACCAGAAAACATGGAAAATTAGTATGCGACAAAAGAAAGTTGGCATACGTTTTGATTTAGCGTTTCTAGGGGCCGCAGCGACGTCACGAACAGCTCTGAATGATTACCAGTAAAGTTTTTAGACGTCACCGATCATACTTGTACTCGTAAATACACGGCGCATGCGCGCGTGTGTAATTAATGAACCAGATGTGTTGTGACCGTGACTGCTAGTAGCCCGTTCCTAATCTTACTACTCTTTTTTGCATGACACCAGAATACAACGGCAAAAGTGACTTAAGAAGCGCTTTGCACACGATAGATAGAGGCCAAGCTCCTTCGCCAAGACCGTCCGCTTTGTCTCTCAGGGTCTTCGTTCACCTTTTATGGGACTTCATGACGGACCCGCAGCCCAAGTTTCAGTGTTGTTTCATAGAACGTCTGATTGCGGGGACATGGCTTGCATCGACGTAGCAGACACGTGTTAACACAGTACAAAGACGCTGCTGCCTCGAGCACAGGAGCACGCGCCAACGCGTCGAAAAAAAAAAGCACGACGTCAACGCCATCTGTAATCTAAACGCGAAGGCGCCTAAAGGCCTCCAAGATTCGTGCACACTATCTCGGAGGCAACGACGCACCGTTGATGGTCGCGCAGGGCGCATGCCCGCGCCCCTGCCTGATTGCCGGGTCTTCCGCGACAGCGCGGACAGCACCTGTTCGTACCTGTGCGCTAGCGTACGTTCGTATCAAACGTCGCAGGGTGCAAATCGGTTCGCAACAACCGTACTCCAATGCATTGCAGGCTAATCGGCCTTAGCAGGGACCACTGAAAAATTCGTATCACCCCGAAATTCGTACGAGCCGTGATCGTATCACCGAGGTTTTACTGTAGAACATCACCGTGGTCAATGGTATCTGAAGCAACCGTGAGAACTTGTTCGTGGCCAGGTGGCACCACGGAATCTTGGACGGTTCGTAAACGGTGGCGTGACCAAGATTCCTGGTCGGTATCATCAGTCTCTCGCATGTGTACGAGGCGGTGTTGACAAGAGATGAAGGCAGAAGCACCAGAAAGAAAGTCCCATCCCAAAATTAGCATATAAGCACAGGAAGTCAATACGGCGAATTGAATATGGTGCCGGATCCCATCAATAAAAACACGAACCGTGCACTGTGCTGACGGCCGTATCGTAAAGTCATTTGCGCTACGTAAGGAAGTGCCAGTATAAGGTGTAGTAACCTTACGTAGACGATGACACAAATCCGCATGAATAACAGAAATAGCAGCTCCCGTGTCCACCAATGCTTGAATAGGCACCCCTTCAGCATACACTAATAACAAATTGGCCGGGCCCTCTGGAGGTTTTGGTGTTTGTCCGAGCGATGCAGCTTTCCCTCCGAAAACTGCACCACCTAGTTTTCCGAGCGGTATTCAGAGGCATGGGTGACCGGCTGTAGAGGCGACGTTGAACGGCGCAGAGGAGAAGGGGAGCGGCGGCGTCCTGGACGGTAGGTTCGAGGTGCGTCGGGAGGAGAGGACGGGGAGAAGGAACGTGTTGGAGCACGGCGCTCGTACTGGTTAGGAGCCCTTACGGAAACGTCATATATGGCACTTATATAAATTATATGCGGCCATATATGAGTATATATGTCTGCATATGTGGCTACCGCTTACCATATATGGATGTAAATAGGGCCATATATGGCGCGATTGGCCCATATATGGGGACAAATACAGCCATATATGGCGCGGCTGGTCCATATATAGAGTGAAATGCAGCCATATATGGCACGGCCACACCATATATGTACATCAAGTAGATCCATATATGTGGTTGTGCTACCATATATGGGATGAACAACGTATATACGGCACGAGTTACTAACATATATGGGGATTGTCATATAAGGCAATCCGTACAGGAAAGTGGCCTAATTGGTATCTACACCAACAAGAGTATCAAGTATAAACATTGTTGCGATGCAATCATAAAAGATAAAATAATAAGGTATATATGTACGTGTCAGTGCATGGTTCACTCGTGTATAGCTTGTACTGAGTTTTACATGAACTTTAGGTTTCCAACAATAGGTGGCAATTATTACGACGTCATTATTATATATACGAGATGTTTTTACAAGGGCGCTATCCTGTCCGCACATATAATACATGCAAGCTCCCAAACCTCGCTATTCTCATTAACCAAGCCGATGTGTATAGTTGTGGTATATAAAAAACGCCATGCATGCAATTTTTATTGTTGACAGTAATGCATGGTTAAATAAAAGCTAGTTTTAATGCAGCTTTTTATCTCGCACATCAGTGAACAAACTTGCTGATAATTCGAAGTTTGTGATGGCTATATGCTGGACACTTCATTTAACGAGGTTTCTGTGAACGTTGTTTACTCACATCTGGGATCACTTTCAGTTGACATTTACCATAGTAGTATGCGCAGAGCAATATTTGAGGCAGTATTTTCAAAAACAAAAATGAGACAGTACAACTCGCAGGCCTTATGCTTACATTAAAAATTGGTGCCGTGCTCATGTCTTGCAAAAATGCGCTTTGCGTTTCATTTGGCTGCGTATAATCTTCTTGACTGTGCAGATCGTCAACTTAATGTTCATTTGTAATGAGTACGTTCAAAGAATTCATTTGATGCGAGGTTTGGAAGCGTCAGTTGAATCTCACTCGATACATACTTAAGGGGTATACGTTAAGAAGTGTCCAATTGACGCTCACACGATGCCCATTTAATTCACCAATTATTAAGCGCTCAGAATGCTTCAGTTTTATAACACCGAATTCACAAGACTTTTGTGTGTGTCACTTCTTGATCGGGATCGCTAATAACGTGCACCAATTGCTTTAAATGTTATCTTGCGAATGCATTTATCACGAGACGTTTTTGTGAATAATTAAGGGCCTTACATAAACCAGACTGGCCATTCTATTTACAGCGCTCCGTAGAGCAGCCACGTAATAAATAAAACTACATGGGGCTATATCCTTTTAACACTAACAGTGTGGCGCATATGCTTGTGAACTATATGCGAATACGTATACATATGCGCGCACATGCATAATTACACGCTCGCGCGCAGCGGCTCATGGGTACGCGGACACACCCGTTTGTTTCAATGGTGCCATATAACTTTTGCCATGGGAGTAATATCGTTGACTCAACGTTCATCTAGGGGTTGTAGGAACAGTACATTTATTTTACCATTATTATTATTATTATTATTATTATTATTATTATTATTATTATTATTATTATTATTATTATTATTATTATTATTATTATTATTATTATTATTATTATTATTATTAAAGCATGAGAAGTAAGATAAATATCCGGATCGAACACGTCGTGGCAGCCAGCGTGCGTGAAGGAGCGAATTGCAGATTCTACGAACGCCTCCCTCAAAGGTCATGCACCTGTGCCTCTCGGCAGCCAGCGGGGATAGAGCGAGCCCTATTGTCCCGAAACCCGCGTGACTAGTTAAACGCGGTGCTGCTTGCTCGCGGCGAACGCAAGCGAGGACGAGCGATTCCGGTCTGAGGGGTGAGCAATTCGGCGAATGCATACTGGAAACTTCCACTGCACGCAGGAACACAGACGACCAGAAGGCACGTAGGCTCATCTACGGTTGCGATAAAGAAAATAGCACACGAAAAGTTTAACTTGTAAGCTGTTAATATCGCGTTAATAATTATGAAGAGTTGAAACTTTGTTTGCCATTAAGCTTCGCAAAATTTACTGCAGCGACAACTGTGTCAATTGGTGATCTCACGGACACCTTAGCGATGCATCATGATCAAGGCTGTATCCATCCGCGCCGCTGTTGCTTCTTTGCTGACCGGAGCAGCATGCGCGTCTCGTGTTCGTCACTTGTGATCTCTCTTGCTCTTATTTCGTGTTCAGCAACTGCTTTGATTTTGCACTGACTTCAACGCAGACCTGAGGAATTTACTTCTCTGCATGTGGTGCAATTGTGGACGCAGAGGCAAGTGTGTTTTTGTGGAGAGGCCGTTCGTTTGACCATCGTTAACTTTTGGTGCGCAGAAATGGACGCCTAAGCTTGCGTGCAAGTTTTCCTCGCATCTTCCTTTCTGAAAAGCTGTACGGATAAGTGTGGTCGTCTTAAGTTGTGATTAAGTTCCTCTAGATTTACTGGCTCTGTACATCACAGCCTCTGCTAAATTTTAAGGTAAGTTTATCGTTTTCATTGCCTTCTTACGCTGTACTCGAAAATTATGAAAACTCACAAAGCGTAGTGCATTGCATGTTTTGATTAGTATATGACTGCATAATAATTGTGGTTACGTGATTAAGCCGTCGTATTCTAGCTATTTTATTTTTACAACACCATTTTGTTTTGTTTTTTTCTATTTCTTCAGACATGACTCCCCCAATTTATCGGAAGCAAGCGCTGTACCAACTAAATTATGGCTTTTGTGTTATTGTAGTTTTCGTAAAAATAAAGAAAACATAAATATATCTGGATATTTTTTTTGCTTTGACATTTGAGAGAACACCAAAAGTCAATTACAACTTACGCAATTCACAAATGAAAAACAGTTGGCAATCCGCATCCCCAAGTATGTGTCATGACATTTATGTGCCCGTGTCTTAATCTGTCAGTTCTCGCCCAGCTTTTACCTTGTTTTTAGGATTACGCTTGTCTTGAAGATAAGTGCACACGGCTAAAACTTCTTGCGAAGGCAATTCTAGAAGACTGTGTACAGTACTCACGGATTGAAACGGGACAATTTAGGACCAATTAACGCACATACTTTCATCTCCACCGTCTTCAGTTCGGGTCATATCGGCGTAATTTGTGATGTGATGCCGCCTTTGAATCCGTGAGCACTGTACGTAATTTTGTACAAGTCGACAAATTAAGCCCGACTGATTGCTTAGGGCTTGCAACGGATTAAAATATTAATGTATTAGCAGCTGTATTAAAAGCAGGCAAGTTTTGAAAACACAATTTTTTAGCGTCTGGTTTTCAAGAAATGTCACTCCATTTCTACTCGCACAGAGACTTATAGCCGCGATTTTTTCCACTATACTTGCACATCACAAGCTTGCATACCAGCCGCTATTGGTCGACCTGCATAAAGGTTAAATATCATGTCCCCTAAATCATTCAATGCACACGCAGTCCACATGGTCAGTGGCAAGTAGATAATTTAATTTGTCTCGCAAAAGAATCCCAATTGACATGCAAAAATATTCTCAATAAAAACACGGTGGACAATGTGTTTATGAAACTGAATAGTAAAAATACGTTCTTTGTGCGCAAAACGTTTCAGAAAATACAGATAGGACAGAGCACACTCCTATCTGTCTTTTCTGAAACGTTTTGCGCACAAAGAACGTATTTTCCCTTTTAGAATGCAGTACCAACCAGCCCAAGTAGCCACCCTGTTGAAACTGAATAGAATATGTCGATAAGCACTCAATTTACACACTATGTATCTTTTCGTGAAAAGTTGATGTAGCCTGACTAAAAAGAAACAAGAGAGCAACTTATTTGCATGCTTTTTAGCTAAATGGGCACAGAATGGTTCGATCGTGCATGGTAAAAGAATATAACTGAGCTGAACCTTAGCTGCCTTGCCAGACTGTTGTTGTGCAGTGAATGTCTCCATACATTAAAAAACTTGACTAACAGTCATGTGCTGACCCCAAACAGTAATAAATAGCAAAATGACAGTTTTAGCAAAATTACACCATCTCCCGCTAAAGGGGACCATGAGGCGATGCGAAGCCGGAGCACTTGCACGATCGCGTTCCGTTGGCGTTCTTTGGGCATGCTACCGACCTCGCGTCGTGGCACGCGAAGAGGGACGCTACGCGCGTTATAACTTCCATCTAGCCTGGCCGTTAATTCTCACAGGGCGAGCGGGGAACGCGGTCGACAGGCGGGCGAGAGGGGGGCAGCGTAGGAGTGGGGAGAGAAGGGGAGGGGACGCGCATGTGCTCGAGCTCATCGCGGCGTTGCGCAGGAGAGAATTTCGGCATGTCTATCCCGCGTTTCAGAGGAAGGGTGGAAAGGGGGAGGGGAGAGGAACGTGGAGATGGGGAGGGGAGCGGGAAAGTGGAGAGGGGAAGGGGAGAGGGTGAGTGGGGAAGAGAAGTGGAGAGGAGGTGTGTGAAGAGGGTATGCGCATGCGCAGTAAGGGTGGTCACGCCGCACACCACCACCACCACCACCGGATTGAGCTCCGCCTTAAGATATTTCGCATCTAATAAAGCTTTGAGGATAACTGTAATTTTTCTTGGCAGGCAGTGAAACAGCTCCCATCCCTCGCGTTGAAAATACGACTGCTACTGCAGACCTTTGGGTGGCATCAATAATCAGGGAGCATTAATTTTAGCTGTAGAATGATTTCTGCAGCTTTAATTTATGCCGTCCTCACAAGCGGAATTCATATGTAGCAGTCATCCATATATGGCTATATATAAGAGTACCCATATAAAGCCATATATGGCTTGCATTCATATATAGGCCTAATCCATATATGGGTATATCAGGAATGGGGCATATCAGGCCATATATGGCCATATATGGCACATATCAGGAATTGGGCATATCAAGCCATATATGGCTCTATATGGCACATATATGGCGAATATTCATATATTGGCCTGATATGCCCAATTCCTGATGTGGCCATATATGGGAATTTTTATATATGTCCATATATGGGATTTTTGTAAGGGAGAGGACGTGGAATCCCTTTCGTAAACATCATAGCCGGGGCGTTCGTCCTGCTCGCGCTTGCGACAAAACCGTGAGATGTGGCCTCGAATGCCACAATAATAACATATTGGGCGAGATGAGCGCCAACGGGTGTAAAATGCAGGAGCAGGTGGGACAGGTGAACGTGGTGCAAATGCTGCTAAGTTGGTCTGAGCAGGCACAGGATGCACGCGCTGAACCAAGGCACGTTGCATGGCCGCGATTTGCGCATACGTCACGGGCGGAGTTGGTGGCGTCGGAGTGTCAGGCGTGATAGCGCAAGCCATTGAGGACAGCTCCTCTTTGATGATGTCGCGCAGACTAGTAGCCGAGGATTGAGGCTGAGGGGCGGGCGGACAGGACAGTCCTTGCGCTTGAAGCTCTTCGCGAATCAGAGTGCGAATCAGCGTACGCAAACCGCATCCGAAGAAGGCCGGCTGTCACAGGCGTCTGGGTGCAAAAGGATGGCTTGTAGTTCGTCAAGATGCTGGCAGGTCGTGATGACATCCTCGACGGTGTTGGGGTTTTTGACGGCCAGAGCGTTGAACGCGACGTGGCCTATCTCTTTGAGGATGTGTCGAACACGATCAGCCTCCGTTATAGCCGAGTCCACGCGGCGGCAAAGGGCAAGGACGTCTTCGATGTACGAAGTGTACGTCTCCCCTGGGTTTTGTACGCGGCCGTCGAGCTTTCTCTTCGAGACTTCAGAATGAATGTTCGGTGTCCCAAAAATTCTCCGGATTTGTTGAGCGAAGGTAGGCCAATCAGCGAAGATGTCCTCGTGGTTAAAAAACCACGTTTTCTCGACGTCGGACAGATAGAATGCGACGTGGCGAAGTTTTTCAGGATTGTCCCAGTTGTTATACACACTTGTCACGTCGTACTCCTTCAGCCATACTTCGACATCGTCGCGTGGGAGACCGGAGAAGATAGGTGGGTCCCGCTGCCGGACGGTGACGGTCCATGCCGGGGCCAGTGGCTGGGCGGGGATGCCGGATGGACCAGGCAGCGTGTCTTGGGCCATGACAGCGGATAGGCGGAGCAAGCGGCGATCCGAACGAAGCTCCAGGGTAACTCCACGCCGTAGAGGATTTGGGGATCGAAAGCAGCCTCCACCACTCTGAAAGACCGCAGCACAGTCGTGGTCTCGACGCCTTTTATTCAGCAGAGCCGCCTGACCAACGCACAGAACGAAGATGACGCTCACAGTGATGATGATTACATACAGGTGAAGAGAATGAAGGAAGCATATTGTGACTATTGTGCTCACAGTATTAACGAACAAGGGCACGAGACGGTTTTCACAGATAAATGTGGTGTTTCTACCGCGGCATTTCTAGAAATTCTTTCCCTGAATTTAAAGTCGACGCTGGTAGGTTGGAAGGAAGGCGTTTATGTGCAGAAATCAGGGATATGTATTTATTCTAAGGTTGCACCGGTTGTTAGTGATTTATACCTTAGCAAGATTGACAAACTTTTGGAAGGCACCTTAGGTAATTCGGTTATTAAGGTTTTTCGTTATGTGGGCGATTACTTGATTTTTGTAGTGGTGAGGACTTTGAAACGGTGGTAACTTCAGTGAGCGAAGAATTTGAATTAAATGGCGGAGGGCTGAGCTTTACTAAAGAGGTGCCTCAGAGTAATGAAATACAATTTCTAGACATTCCCTTAACGTTCCAGAGGAACCACGGGTGCTGGCAGTATTCTCCTACATCTTCGAAACCGCTGTTAAATTTTTGGTCGAAGCACTCGAAGGTTGTAAAAAACAGCATCGCCATGTGTTGCCTTAAGTCAGCCCTCACAAAGTCGTGTGAGCACAAAATAAGTGAGAGCTTTAACGCACAGGTTATGCATCTTTTAGATGTAGGCTATCCTCGTGATGCAGTGGCCACTGTCGCTGAACGTTTAAAGAAGTCCATTGTGTTAAGTCCGAGCATGGTTGCAGAAAGCGATGGGAAGAAACGTGTCTTAGGTATACCGTACATTCATTGCGTATCTCACAGGCTAACGAAAGTAGGAAGTAGATACGGCGTTAAGGTTGTTTTCACGGCTTCCAATAAGCTAGGTAAGATTTGTGCCGATGTGCAGAGGAAGAATGAGCGAGTAAAAGACAAGAAGCGGACCGATATTTGTTTCGTAAAACCCACCAACAAATTCACTGATTGCCGTACGAGTGTGGTGTATAAGGTCCGTGTACGTAGGGCAGACGGGCTGATGCATTAACCAGAGATCGTTGGAACATAAGAGATCGCTAACAGGAGGCTCACCTTCTAATGAATCTTTACATTGTCGAGATTGTAAGTGCACGCCAAATTCGAATAGAAATGAAGAAACGCGCCTGAAGATCGAAGCATGGCATATCGAGAATAGTGGTAGCGCATGCGTGAGCCGGCCGTCGATTAACTTGCATAAAGATAAAATCAAATGTCTTAACAGTTATCTTCCACGTAGACCGCCACGCGTGCCGGATTGATAGATTCGCCTGTTGCATGGGCAAGCGCAGATAAGTTTTCGTGCCTTCTTTCTTTTCCGCAGATGTGCGTCTCTTCAGTTGTTAGTCGGCGTTTGTGGTGTCCTGATTTCTTTCTTGTGTCCGTGTTTGCGCGCCCTGCCTTTTTAGAATGAGCACTTATTGAATGGACCAGGACGTTTTGTATGATAATTGTATAAGTTACCACTCACAGAAGTTGACATGCTGTTTTAGAAATGAGCATTGCAAAAGTTAAAGCAAGAAAGCTACGTGACGTGTGAATTTACCATTCATATTTTACGGCTAAAGGGCCACTAAACAGCCCCGGAGTCTACAATTTGTGACAACTGCACGCTTTTACAACGTGAACATGTTGCCACATGAATTTTTTGGTTTAGTGGTGATAATGATGCCACAGGCGATAAAACAAATATCCAGGTGGTTTCAGTTTCTCGCTCAGCCTCACCATCATGTACACTGTCAATTTTTATGAAAGGGAACACGCGAGCGCGTGGCCCGCGAGCTCCGGCGGCTGCTTGCAGCGCCTTCAGGCGTGCGCGAGAGCAACCATGGTATCTTTTCGCGTCATCTAGTGGAGAATAAAACAACCAGTCATGGGGTAATATGCAACCAGCTGCAAGATTGCAACCCCCTCCCCCTTCAAGCCGATTACGCAAGAGGCCGGGCCAGCGGCGTGTCGTCTGCTGCTCGTAAACTGCGTTTGGCACGAGGGCGCAATCGAAACGCGGAAGCTCTGTCGCTTGGCTTTCGCGCGTTACACTTCGGCCGATTTAGATTTAAGCGACAGCGGTCCAGGCAGGTAAATTTTCGTTGCTGGTTTCCGGTTTTCAAATCTCGCATCGAATTCTGTCGAAAACATTTTTCTGAGTAGAATCCCACTTAGCCGTGAACGTGTCACCTGTCGTTACAAAATGTACTGGCAAGTCTGCGCTCGATGCTTTAAAGTCACGCATAGTGACTTCCGCCGGGTTTGTGTTGAGAGCGCGAAATGGCGCTGCATAGCAAACAGAAGGAGAAAAGGCTTTGTCATGGTTGTAAAGATCTCGATCGATAATTATCACTAACATAAATGACGTGAGCATGAAACATGAAAAAAAATTCAATGAGTTTATTGAAATTGGAAAAACGTCGTCTTGCTTTTGACCCCCACATAAAAAGTAAAAACACATTATGACAATTGTTAATACCGCGTGGCGTCACCATTTGCGGCCATAACAGCTGCCATTCTAGCTGGTAGGGATTGATAAAGAGCGGCCGTTAGGGACGTGTCCCTTCTCAGCTTCTCCCACTCCTCCTTAATGACAACCCAGAGGTCGCCCGCCGAGAGTCCATGCAGGGACTGGCCCGCCAGCGCGCTTTTCGAAAGTCCCCAGAAGTTCTCGATGGTGTTAAGATCTGGAGACTGGGGAGGCCAAACCCGGCGGAAGTCACTATACATGATTTTTAAGCATCGAGCGCAGACTTGCCAGTACATTTTGTGACGACAGGTGACACGTAAGTGGGATTCTACTCAGAAAAATGTTTTCGACAGCATTCGATGCGAGATTTGAAAACCGGAAACCAGCAACGAAAATTTACCTGACTGAACCGCTGTCGCTTAAATCTAAATCGGCCGAAGTGTAACGCGCGAAAGCCAAGCGACAGAGCTTCCGCGTTTCGATTGCGCCCGCGTGCCAAACGCAGTTTACGAGCAGCAGACGACACGCCGCTGGCCTGGCCTCTTGCGTAATCGGCTTGAAGGGGGAGGGGGTTGCAATCTTGCAGCTGGTTGCATATTACCCCATGACTGGTTGTTTTATTCTCCACTAGATGACGCGAAAAGATACCGTGGTTGCTCTCGCGCACGCCTGAAGGCGCTGCAAGCAGCCGCCGGAGCTCGCGGGCCACGCGCTCGCGTGTTCCCTTTCATAAAAATTGACAGTGTACAGTGGCTTCCACGACGTGCCACTGTGCCAGAGCGGTGCGGTGAGGATGCACAGTTTAAAGCACTGGCGAGATAAAAAAATTCGCAACACTTGTGACAACCACAGAGCCTATACTGCATCATCGCAGAGCCAAAATGCCCTTTCATATTGCAGAGGACTAGTCAACCGCCAGCGTTTATTGACGTTGTTCATAGGCAACATTACACCACTTCGCTAGCAAAGAGGAAAGGTCAAGCGCTGAAGAGGAGGTGCGGCTATTGTTTTTAGAAGTACAGTGTCTGTGATATTCGCACAATGCGATTGCTGCGGCCCTCTGTACGAATTAGCGAGGTTCTTTGGGAGATGTAAAAAGAGGTCAGAGCCTGCTTACTGGGCCTTTAAGAGAATATAAACATACATTGCAAGGAAGTACACTAGTAGACATATCACTATAAGCTATAACAAACAGCTAATTAACATACTCAATCCATGCAGCATGGGGATGTCTCACACCTTTGCAAGAACTTTACTATGGTGGCTGCATGTTTGTGTAGGCCAGAAGCAGCAGGCACGTGGCTTCCATGACTTTGACCCATTCGTTGAAGGGAAACTGCTGCTCATATCCTTGTAGCACTGCTTTTTGAAGATGCTTCCTGCGATAAAAAATTAACACAACACTAATATGGTCTGCAAACATCCACAGATGACCTACATTGCTGCGTTTTCTCATTAAATTCAGCTCTAGACTAAACACTGCGACAACAGCATTCTGCTACATTACGGGGTATCATACTGCTTTCCCTGGCCTGGTTTTAGTTAAATAATTGTTTTCACCCATGACAGAATGTAGCACTAGTAAAGCTTTGGTTGGGGATGGTGCAGTCGTAAAGTATGTATGCAAATTCACCCATGGCAGAATGTAGCACTAGTAAAGCTTTGGTTGGGGATGGTGCAGTCGTAAAGTATGTATGCAAATTAACAATAGGAATAAAACAATGGCATGATTTCAACTGAGATATAAGAATTACTATTATTCCTGTAATGTCAGACACCAAGAAGTGTGTAACTGAGCAAGTTTTGACTTTAAGGTATCACAAAACAATGCCCTTTATGGAAAGTGGGATATGCAGAGTGAACTCTGATGTTGAAATTGGCTGCCTCTACTGGCTCTGTAGCTGCAAGTGCATTGCTAAAGCTGCTTGATTGCACTTACAAGCCTGTGTAATGGTATTCACAGATGGACAGAAAAGACAAACCCATTTGTTCTCACCTAGCTGCCATAACAGCAAAACGTTGCTTCAGGTCAGGTTTTCTGGTATGCAGAATGCAGAATGCACATGCACAAACTTGGTGGCCGTGCCATACCAAAGCAAACGTGATCGACATCTGCTGTAACTGCGTGCGCAGCTGGAAAGTGCTAAATTATACAATCAGCTGCACCATGCACACATATTGTAAATTCTAGCATGCAGACCACGTGCACACAAAGCCGGATCGGTCTGAATGTGCGCCGATTTCTGCTACCGCCCGACTTGCTGAAGAGTGTCGTGAACTTGCCAAGACCTTCACTACGCATGACCAAGAGCGACAGAGGAGCATTAGCGGTGACAGGATCACTTCTGAGCCGACGTTCCTCCCTGGAGCGCTCGTATGGCTCTCGATTCCTACCACTGCACCTGGCCTCTCTTCAAAACTACTGCCCAAGTACGAAGGTCCCTACCGTGTCGTTGAACGCACATCCCCTGTAAACTACCTGATCGAACCTACCGATCCATCCTCGGACATGCGCCGTCGAGGGCGCGACATTGTAAACGTGGAGCGCCTCAAGGCGTACCATGACCCGCTCATTGTGACAAGTTGTTAGGTCGCCAGGCGGCTCCCTTTTCGCACCCTGAGTAATTGTAGCGAAGCTTATTGGAACCCTGAAGTGGGTCGTCTTCTCCGGCCCCTTCTTGTGGGTTGCCCTCTTCGGACAGAGCGCAGCTCGCGCAGAGTCGGCCCCGCCTTGACTGTCGCTGTCGTTGATCTTCGCCGAGTGTCCGCCAATAAACATCTTTATAATTTGGTGGAGAGTGCTGTGCCCTTCAAACAACTACGGTCAGCATTCAATGCCCTTGGAGCTGCGATCCCGTGCCGTGCCCTCTACCATGACTCAAGATGCCGCCCAGCAAACGCCTCCCCCTGCACGGACATCTTGTCCCGGTGTCCCCCGTATCCGCGACCCTCCTGTTTTCACCGGCGCGGATGGCACCGACGTCGAGGACTGGCTCGCGATTTACGAGCGTGTCAGCGTACCCAATAAATGGGACGAGGCCGGAAAACTAAGCAACCTGGTTTTCTACCTCGCGGGTGTCGCAAGCCTATGGTACAACAACCACGCTTCCGATTTCACTACGTGGTCCGCTTTCAAGACCGCCATCGTCGACGTGTTTGGCCGCCCTGCCGTTCGTAAGCTGCAAGCTGAACAGCGTTTGCGTGAACGAGCTCAGCAGTCCGGCGAGTCTTTCACGAGTTACATTGAAGACGTCCTGGACTTGTGCAAGAAAGCCAATGCGACCATGCCTGAGTCTGACAAGATCCGGAACGTCATGAAAGGCATCGACGACGATGCCTTCACCATGTTGCTCGCGAAAAACCCTAGCACTGTGGCTGAGGTCATCACACTGTGCCAAAGCTATGAGGAGCTGCGCCGGCAGCGGCTGATGACGCGTCGACCTCCATCACGCGACGCCGACCTCGCAGGCATGTCGGCCATTTCGGACCACTCCGTCTTGCTCGCCGAAATCAAGTCCTTCGTGCGAGAGGAGATTGCCTGCCAGTTCTCTCTGCTGGCCTTCGCTCACCTGCAGCCTGTTGAACAGCCGTCGAGCACACTGCTGCCTCCCCTACGCCGGGCTATTGAGCAGGAAATCGCAGAGGTCATGCCGCGTACGCCTCGGGTCGTCTGCGTACGCCGACGTCGTCCATACGCCACGACTGCAGCCCACCATGCAGTCATATCAGCAGCCACCCCGTCCCTCGCGTCCTGCGACATGGATGGGACCTAGCCCGGCAAGCCGATGGCGCGCTTCCGACAACCGCCCCATCTGCTTTGCGTGCGGTTGCGCCGGTCACGTCGCCCGCTATTGCAATCGCATGCAGGCGCCTCGATTCGGATCGACCGTCACGAGCCAGTCCAGCCGCCCATACTACGAGCCGCCGCCGCCTATGTCACCGACGTCACGCCCGTCTCCATCTAACCGCCGTTCGCCGTCCCCAAGACGCCGCTCACTGTCACCGATGCGGCCCCGTCCGGTCGCGCGCGACCAGGAAAACTAGTCGTCGCAGTCCAAGAGGCAAGGGCTGCGACGCTATCGAACTGCCAAAGCCCTCAGCAAAGCCCATCGAACGTAGTAGACGTGTTTGTAGATGGCGTGCGCACATTGGCCCTTGTGGACACTGGAGCTGCCGTATCCGTTATGGACGCTAAATATAGCCGACTACTACGAAAAGTGACGACGCCGCTTTCCGGGCTCTCCCTCCGTACAGCCAGCGCCCAAAGCATTCACCCGACAGCGGCGTGTACAGCCCGTGTCATCATTCAGGACGCTCTGTACGCCGTCGAATTCATCATCATTTCTTCATGCTCTCACGACGTCATCCTGGGTTGGGATTTTCTCGCTCGCCGCGATGCCGTAATTCGTTGCACACCAGCCGAAATAGAGCTCTCACCATTCTCCAATTTGACGCCGGCGAATAGTCCATCGGCTGCGACCAAGGTACTCGTCAAAGACGACACAACAGTTCCTGCAAACTCGTCAACGGCTGTCCCCGTCTATTGCACCGGTCTCTCCGACACCGTTGCACTCCTTTCTCCCTCTGACCTCGTTTTCACCAGGAAAGGTTTGCTGGTGCCATTTGCGACCGTGCAAGTCACTCAGGGCGACACCGATATTTTCGTTACGAACCCATCCCCGTACGTTGTTACGTTGGTGCGAGGGGAATGTCTCGGCAGAGCGGAAGCCCTCGAAGACGCACAAGTTATGGACGCACCGGGTGACACGCACTGTGCCAGCTCCCGTACGCTCAGTGCTGTTACCACATCCGACTCGTCACCCGCTGACGTGTTTGCTTCCTCCATTGCTGACAACCTTACGTCGGTCCAGCGTTCCCAGCTTCTGTGCCTGTTGGAAGAAGTTCGTTCTTCGTTCGATGTCGCGCAAACTTCTCTCGGCCGCACGTCTGCTGTCACGCATCGCATCGACACTGGCGCCCAACCACCACTGCGGCAACGTCCCTATCGCGTATCTCCTGCAGAGCGTCGTGTAATTAACGAGCAAGTCGAAGACATGCTTCGCCGCGATGTTATTCGACCCTCAAACAGCCCATGGGCGTCTCCTGTCGTTCTCGTTGCGAAGAAGGACGGCTCTGTGCGGTTCTGCGTGGACTACCGACGACTCAATAAGATCACCCGTAAAGACGTTTATCCCCTCCCTCGAATAGACGACGCCATTGACAGCCTGCAAGGAGCAGAATTCTTTTCATCGCTCGATTTGCGCTCAGGGTACTGGCAAGTCCCCATGGCTGATGACGCTCGACCGAAGACAGCGTTTGTCACACCCGACGGCTTGTACGAATTCAACGTCATGCCGTTTGGGCTGTGTAATGCGCCCGCGACCTTTGAGCGCATGATGGACACCATTCTGCGCAACTTGAAATGGCACACGTGCCTGTGCTACCTCGACGACGTCGTCGTTTTCGCCCCGGACTTCTCCAAGCATCTTCAACGCCTGCGGCTTGTTTTGACGCGTTTGAGCGACGCCGGGCTACAACTGAACCTAAAGAAGTGCCGATTTGCAGCACGGCAGCTGACAATACTAGGCTACGTCGTATCCAAGGACGGAATTCTCCCCGATCCAGCCAAGCTTCGGGCCGTGACAGAGTTCCCCAAACCTACGTCCGTCAAAGAACTGCGCAGTTTCGTAGGCCTATGTTCCTACTTTCGGCGCTTCATACGAAACTTCGCGACCATCATATCGCCGCTGACGAAGCTCCTTGGCAGCAACGGGCCCCTCAATACGTGGTCGTCAGAGTGCGACGCCGCTTTCGCGAAGCTCCGTCGTTTGTTGACGTCTCCTCCGATACTACGCCACTACGACCCTGCGGCCCCTACAGAGGTACACACGGACGCCAGCGGTGTGGGCCTCGGCGCTGTCCTTGCACAGCGCAAACCTGGGTTTCCGGAATATGTCGTTGCATATGCAAGTCGCACGCTTACTAAAGCCGAGACCAATTACACCGTCACGGAGAAAGAATGCCTGGCAATCATCTGGGCCCTTACGAAGTTCCGACCTTATTTGTATGGTCGCCCATTTGATGTCGTCACCGACCATCATGCGCTGTGCTGGTTGTCGTCATTGAAAGATCCTTCAGGCCGTCTCGCCCGTTGGGCACTTCGCCTGCAAGACTACGACATCCGCGTACTGTACCGCAACGGACGCCAGCATGCTGACGCCGACGCCCTGTCGCGCTCTCCCTTGCCTGACGACAGTGCCCACAGCTCAGTGTCTCCCCTTGCCGTTTCTTCCATCGACATTCACACCATCGCTACCGAACAGCGCAAGGATCGCTGGATTGCCTCACTGATAGACTTGCTGACTGATCCGTCGGCAACACCACCCACTCGCGCGTTGCGTCGTCAAGTCCACCATTTCGCCGTTCGCGACGACCTCCTCCACCGACGCAACTACAGCGGCGACGGCCGCCAGTGGCTACTAGTAATTCCTCGAAGTCTGCGTTCTGACATATGCGAGTCGTTCCACTCTGATCCGCAGTGTGCGCATTCTGGGGTATCGAAAACTTACCACCGCATCCGCCAACGGTACTTTTGGCGAGGGATGTACCGCTACGTGCAGAAGTTCGTTCGCTCCTGCATCGATTGTCAGCGCCGCAAGACTTCAACGCACCTGTCGCCGGCAGGTCTGCAACCTCTACCTTGCCCTGACCGGCCGTTTGGGCGTGTTGGCATCGATTTGTATGGGCCACTTCCTCTGACATCCGCTGGTAACCGCTGGGCCATCGTCGCTGTAGACCACCTCACGCGATACGCAGAAACTGCCGCCCTCCCAGCGGCTACAGCGCGCGATGTGGCCTCCTTCCTGCTCCACCGATTCATGCTACGTCACGGTCGACCTCAGGAGCTGCTCAGTGATGGAGGCCGTGTCTTCTTGTCAGAAGTCGTCGAAGCCATTCTAAATGAGTGCAAGGTTGTTCACCGCAAAACTACTGCTTACCACCCGCAGACGAATGGCCTCACCGAACGCTTTAACCGTACGCTCGGCGACATGCTCTCCATGTACGTCGCCGCCGATCACACCAATTGGGATGCCATTCTGCCCTTGGTCACCTACGCCTACAATACCGCCGCTCAGAGCACCACTGGTTTTTCTCCCTTTTTCTTATTGTATGGCAGGCACCCCTCGCACACAATCGATACAATCCTTCCATACAAGCCGGATCGGTCTGAATGTGCGCCGATTTCTGCTACCGCCCGACTTGCTGAAGAGTGTCGTGAACTTGCCAAGACCTTCACTACGCATGACCAAGAGCGACAGAGGAGCATTAGCGGTGACAGGATCACTTCTGAGCCGACGTTCCTCCCTGGAGCGCTCGTATGGCTCTCGATTCCTACCACTGCACCTGGCCTCTCTTCAAAACTACTGCCCAAGTACGAAGGTCCCTACCGTGTCGTTGAACGCACATCCCCTGTAAACTACCTGATCGAACCTACCGATCCATCCTCGGACATGCGCCGTCGAGGGCGCGACATTGTAAACGTGGAGCGCCTCAAGGCGTACCATGACCCGCTCATTGTGACAAGTTGTTAGGTCGCCAGGCGGCTCCCTTTTCGCACCCGGAGTAATTGTAGCGAAGCTTATTGGAACCCTGAAGTGGGTCGTCTTCTCCGGCCCCTTCTTGTGGGTTGCCCTCTTCGGACAGAGCGCAGCTCGCGCAGAGTCGGCCCCGCCTTGACTGTCGCTGTCGTTGATCTTCGCCGAGTGTCCGCCAATAAACATCTTTATAGAACTAGAAACTACGGTAACGCTATATTAATGCAACTGTCTAGCAAGAGGCTTCTCGCTGCTGTTTATGTTAAATAATTTCACCTTGGTGGAAGTTCACAGGAGTAAGTGGAACATAGTAATGAGTGCAAGAACACAGTGACAGGATGTACGACTACCAGTTACACTCTTAGAACAAAGGGAGTGCCCCGACGCCCTTTGTGAGAGTTTTGGCTTGTCCCGCTGGGCACTCCCTTTTCCGGGGTGAAACAACTCCCTCTAGACAGGGAGTGATTCAACGCCTCCTCATGGAGTACAGTACTCCGTCTGCGATAGAGTGAAAGCACTCCTCCGAGGGAGTAAAGCTATCACGTTGAAACAGCTTTGAAATAAAATTAATCGAGCACAGAAAATGGCGCATTCACACGTGCACACATTCACGCAACCAAAACACGTAGAGCGCTCGCAAGCAAAACGCGTACATTAGAGGATTTTAGACTGTCCGGCACACCGGTATACGCAAAATGCTTTGCGTGTACCAGAATACCGGGTGTGAACTGCGCATACGCACGCCCGGTAAACATGGCCGCGCCGCCGAAAGCGATTGCCGCCCGTCTCGAATCTATCAAGTGGCCGTCGCGCGCTCTGTCGCTCGTTATCTCCGAACTGATGCTTTTATTTGCTTTAGGTTCACGTCCTTAAGCTTCGACAGTAAGGTATTCGTGTCGATTCGGCACCGTTTTCGAGAGCGATACTCAAATAATCAACGATGTAGGCTTAGCGAGTGACAATCCCGGAATCTCGAAGGTCATGCATTATGTGTCGGTTAGTTGTTTTTATCCTCCATAGCTGGCGCAACTTGACGTGGCGGCAGCTAGGGCACACAAAGCGGCTGCGAAAAAGAAAGCATTTCACGGAATAATTTCTGTAATACTTATCTCTAGGGGTAATTAGAAATTGGACATCAATGTAAACACGCACATATGACAACACGTACAAATCGCACACAACACAGGAATCGAACTCATGACCACCAGCACCGAAAGCAGACACTCTAACAACTACGCCACTGAGCCACCGCATGCTTTGTTGACTTTTCACGGCCTTATATATTTACAAAGTGGTTTGCAACGAGAGGGCGGAGCTTGCTAATTCTTTTTTTGCATCACCGGTGTGTGTTTGCGCGTGGATTAGGTTAGTAAATAGTTAGCGCGGCGCCATAAACTCACGAAGGCCACCGCTATCACCTTCAGCTCCGACTTCTGTTCGTCGTTTGTCGTGCCGCAAGAGAAATGGTAAACGTGTGTTTTTTGTGTGTTCACCATACATCGTGGATGTCTCGCTCGCCCAAAAATTTGCTCATACCGGCGTGACAAGTACCTTTAGGTAGCGAAACTCACGTACGTGTATTCTACGAGCGTGTGCTGTTGAAGCAGTTTTCGTTATTTTTGCCGCGAGCTGCAAGTGTCTGCAGTGCGTTCTCAGCTGTTCAAAGACCATCATATGTCGCATATTTTTGTACGTCGATGTCAGAGTTCCAAGGGCATTTTAGCGTGCTCCCATACAAGCATGTGCATTTATTGCGCGTGTAGGTGCTGTTGCAAGCTGCACGCAGGGTCAGCGGCACCTCTGAGCAGTTAGAGGATTATTTGCATGATGAGCACTTACGCGCGCTGAAGCACGACATACAGTGCTTCTGCATTAGTCATAGTCAGTATTTAATTGCTTTTATACTCGGAGACTAGCTACCCTTTAATAAATAACCTTTACGCTTCCGTATCACGCCGCCGTCAAAATGTATGTCGAAGGCGTCCACCAAGGTTAAGCACGAAGCCCATTAATTCGCGAGTGACATGTCTCCCTTAAAATAGGAAAGATAATACTGTTGCGCTTCTGTATTGCGAACGTCCGCGTGTAGTTGGCACTACTCCTGAAGAGATTGTGCTGTACCTATTAAAAAAAATGGCACTATTGTATGCCTCAGTGAAACGCGCAGCTGTTCTTCAGAAAATAAGGTTTCATTTTAATTGGTAGGATATTTTTGTCACGGCAGGACACAACTTTACTTTTTCGTGATTCAGGATTACACATAGCACGAACATGAGTGCAGCAGATAAATAAAAACTGAAAAAAGTGGGTGCCATGTGCACTCCTACTACCTCGTGTACCTGTAGTTGATGTCCAAAGCTACTATACAAATTATGCGACCATTTATAAATGATCAACCCATCTATGTTCGATCAAAGTTGATCTGTTTCCGTTTACTGCCTGTCGCTTATTTGCACGATGTTTTGCAAGAATCATCGGTTCAACCCATCTGATAGAACGCAAGCATTATCTGTAGCATACAGTGGTTCGTAAGGGGGTGGGGGGAAGGCAGTCAGCGAAGCCATTTCTGGGGGTCCGCGAACGCATCTTCGAAAAACAAAAAACAAAATACGCCTTTTTTGAAGAAACAATATGTCCAATAACGGCGGCCCCCCGTGTTTTTTTTTTGTTTCACCGCATAACAGCTGTGCATTGCGGCGGAGCTGACTTATGCTTTCCATGAGATGGTTGTAAAGTTTTTACTGCAATTTTCTACCAACTGTGATTTTCCAGGCTTGCAATTTGAAGAGAAAGCGTAGCGAGAAACAGCTGAAATGTGGCGGCAGATCGCACAACTTAGTGACAAGCTGTTGAGATTGAATTGGCGTGGCACTTTAGTTTGACCATTCTTTGCCGCGGAGAAACGCAAGGCAGCTATTTCACGCTGCATGTTGTGCTAATTTATAAGCCCCCCCCCCCCCTTACCTCTCACTGCAAGGGGTCCCTCATCACTTCCACCAGTCCACAAGGGGTCTCCAAAACATCCATGGCTGAGAACCACGACCTATATGTCAAAGCCTGAACAATTTCTTTTTCATGTACAAGGACTTTTTTGTTTGAATGCATTACAAATTCTTAAAACTTCAAATGATACAATAAATGCTGGTTGTAGTAATTTATTGGAATCAAAACAATAAGATCCACAATGTCAACGTAAATTATACATTTTCATCTACCACAAAACCTATGCTCATTATTGAACAGATGAAACAACATACCCAATGCAACTTGAGCACTAAGTCACAGCAGTAAAATATTATGAAAGTATAGTTCAAAAATTCATCACAAAGCACAACACATACACTTCGCAATGCCAGTATGCAAGTACAATCCAAAGAGATGGCATGCACAGCAGTGGCGTAGCCAGGGGGGCACACCGGGCCTCCCCCCCCCTCGAAATTCTTTTTTTGCTATGGCATACAGAGCCCAAAATGACAATTGACCACATCTGCCTGCCCGGCTCCCACTTCAAAACAAGAAGACGCCCCCCCCCCCCCCCAAAAAAAAAAAAAAAAAATCTGCCTATGCCCCTGATGCACAGAGAACTTGATGTCTGCTTACACATGAAGGCAACTCGATAAGTAATAAAGGCTTGCAATACTTAGGCATGTTGGTGTACCATTTTTCTGATATATTGAATTAGTTTGCCCTCAGGCATAAAAACATGTTACACATGATTGGGCAGTTCAATTTTTTGTGTAAAGACCTGTGGTGTCGACCATAGTTCCACCTGCCAAGGTTTGTAAACACAGTCGCCTTTATTCACATATTATTAAGTAATAATGTAAATTTATAAAGTTAAGCTTGGGAACATGACATTATTTCGCAACCCTATTCACCCGTATTATTATGCATAGGTAGTAGACCAATGGTTACAATATTTAAATGCCAGCTAGTGCCATCCAGTTCAACCGGAAAATTGGTTCTTCGTCACCTTCAACAGCTCAATTTATGGCTCGTGCAGAAGTACCACATTGAAAATGAATTCGAATACCGTGACAGGAAAGTTACCTCGGAGTTAGCCAATAACATGCTTTGAATTAAAAATTGCCCATCAATACTGGTGGTGGCTTGGCACATTATAGCCAAGGACTGGACATGCCATGAGGTTGAATAAAATTTGAACAGGGAATAAATAATGGCTGTAAAACAGTCGAGAACCATGCTTAGTAAATTAAATGAGTTAACATTCAGCATCTTTCAAGCCACGTAAAATTTTCAAATGCACACTGTTATTGGAAAGTTTGGACTCAGCACCGTGCATAACACAGTGCAGCAGTCCGAGTGGTGACAATCCTAAATACTGAGAGATGTACAAGATCATCAGTATAGTATACTGTAAGTCACAGGAATGTTCACAGAAGAGACCGTCTTGTAGACAAACAGGTGAGCCAGAACTGTTGCTGCTTTGCCAAAAGTGTTCAGTCTTCCTGAAAAAGATATCAAGCAAAGAAGTCCATTAAGCTTTCTGCATCCATACAAAATACCCAATTGACTTCTAAATAATAAAATAAAACCTTCAGTTGATAGTAGCGCTTGTGGTGTACCCTTCTTTTCTGTGTCCGTGTGTCAGTGTGCGCTAAAATAGGTTACGATGACTTCTCTTACTGCAGACTTTTCCGAAAAAACACAAAAATACAAGACTAAGAAGCTGCCAAGTATTTTCTTGCGAGATATGCAATGAGTGTGCAGCACACTTTCATTCTTGTAATATCTAGAAAGACGCAGCATTATAATAAAGAAAGACGAGGCTCATTTGCTTGTCCATGTTTTGCTGCCATGTTTTTATACAACTAGCAAAAGAACAAGGTACAATAGCTAGTGTGCAGTGTTGCTTGTTGTTTTGTGGAGGCAACTCCTATTACAAAAATAATTCATTTATCCTCAAAACTTAGTGCAAGTTCTCCCAAATAAATTATTTAAAATCCTAGGCTAGACGGGACAACATATGGATATATAGTACTTATGAGGCATGCCACAGTGGACAGCCTCGATTTTTTAATTTACATTTAAATATCAAACTCTGTTTATGCCAAAGCAGCATCTAGATGTCTTTCTCAAAGCGCTTCGGACTAAACCAGCGGTGCACATAGCACCTGCCTGTAAGCACTGCACCATCCTGCTTCTGCCAACTATGAAATGCGTGCACACTGAAAATTTTCTATGCTGCTTACTGCTTGATAATACCTTAAATCTCCCCTAGCCAACACAAACTAGACAACCAATTAATATAACTATCAAGTGGAAATGAATGTAAAAATTTTCCTAACAGTGATAACTTAAATCACAAGGCGCATGCAGCCGATCCTATGTTAGTCGTGTTGTGACTCACAACAGGACTAACATTTGTGTCGCAAATTTGTGAACAGTTTTGCAACTACCGAACACAAAAATAAAGTTAAACATCATAATAACAATGCGCTGGTGAGCTTCAATGTATATCGATGTACATGCCACTTCATTGTTAAGGCAACGCATCACAATACTGACCTAGTTGGCGGGTAATAGGCGAGGTTCAAGTTTAGGTATATATTTTCTGCTGAAGCAATAAAGCTTTCAGTTGTGAGTAAGCGTTCGTGCTGTGCACTTTCTTGTCCTTGTCTTCTTAGCACTGCCGTTATATAAGTACTGACCATTAGGCCAGGAACACTATGAATCCCTCACAATACAGTCAATATGATGCTACAGGTGTCTATTATCGAGGCACTCCACTGTAAGTTCAATATAGTGTTATGGCGTGACAGAGTGCAGCTGCAGATTCTGTATACTGTATCGGATGACTAGATAAGAGCTACCATGAAATTGGACTCAAAATAGTGATACTCTCAATGTTTCCAATGTATCAATGACTTGCTTCATTAAAGACAGGTATGCATTGCACAATTCAGAAATGGATTCTATTTGATCACTCTCTCCGAACGAGATTGCTGCTACCAACCCAGGTTCTGTGAAGCATCCAGATGAGCTTCGAGAGTTCTTATCAAGCTGCTGGTGTCCACAGCTGCATAGCGGTGCATGTGCCATCTTGAGCACCATGTGCAAAGAAAAAAAGAAATGTACAGTGTTTTTGCATTGACTCACTATTTCATGCTGCACTAAACAGCTGTTAAGCACACCAATACCCAATTCAGATAACCGGCATAAATTCAGTTAAACGTCCATGCATGAAACAATCCTTTAAATCTAAATTTATTATCCTAAGGCACTCGAACACCAGGAACTAATTCAGTACATAATACAAAACTGGTAGTGTAGATAAAGCGCTTTTTTTATCTCAGGGAAAACAGTTTCCAGAGCTGTTTTATTGCTGCTCTCGTTTGATGTTAGCATTGAAAATGCTGCTGTGCTTCTTATGCAAAAGTGAGCTTAGAGACAGACTTTACGATGCATCATACTCTTCTTTCCTGTTTTGTTCTTTTTCTGTAAAGTTTCTTTTGTATTATCCTTTATTCCTCGTACCCTCTTCCTTTGCACAGCATGGCCAGCCAGTTTTAAGAACTGGCTAACCTGCCTGTCTTCCCATCTGTTTCTTTCTTTCCTTCCTTCATTTTAAGTCTTGCAGCATTTACATATATAGACATCAAGTTCAGTAGTCTAGTGTTGCCAACTGCACAAACATTCATAACCTACAGCCAACCTACAGCCAACATAACCTACAACTACAGCCAACCACAAATTTCACTGCCTGTGCGAGACTAGAAAGCAAATACTTGCGGTTTCAAGTTCACTCCACACTAACCATTTCGTCAAAAACACAGCATTTGAGTTACTGATAAATTAAGTTGTTTGCCGTGTATCATTCTAATGAAAGAGCTCCAAGCAAAGCATGATAAAGCACGGAGAAGGTGCACAACAGCACATCCTTTGAGAATTTGCGATAGAGTCATCTGGTGATCTGCGTGCCATTGTCTACTGCTTCTGGTGCTGCACTAAGCACAATATTTACATTCATCAAGAAGCATGAAGGTAGGAAGCTTACATATGACTTACAGAAGTAAACCATAAGAAATGACGAAAGGTGTTCTGTTCTTGCTGAACATTAGTTTTTTTTAACTGTGATATTGTTTAATGGCTGCTTAGCCTTACTTCAAAGATTCATAATAGTCTTATGAGAGTCACATTTTTTTAATGATTGTCCCTCTGCCATCAGTATTGCATTGAGCTGACTTGCACTGATGTGACTGAATAAGCCTGGCACACCTCACACATCTTCAACTCGATGAGAATATTCACATGAAATACAGGAGAGTTCGAGATGTCACTAATTATGTTACAAAATTGTGACTAATAAGTGACAATATCGTAAAATGCACGTGCTTCACCATAAACGCTGTCACTTAGCAGACAACTTTCACATAATATGGCCATAATCATATCTCTGCAGCATAATTTATTCGCTCTAGTCCAACCTAATGATGTAATTACCCTATGGTATGCAGTTTCTTTTTTGTCTTAGAGACGAACAAAGTGCGCAATGCAATATTGTTATCGAAAAGTATTCCCGCTTACTAACATTAAGGAGTTTTGGAATAGCGTACGCCAAGCCCGTAGCCACAGGGGAAGGGGGGGAGGGAAATTCTGATGGAGGGGGGTGTTTTACCGAAAATGAATTGTGAAAATAGGCGTTTTTCTAAAAACGTGAAGGGCGCAACGAAGGGCTGCGGAAGTTTCGCCCATCTGTTTTTCTTTAACGTGCACTGACATCGCAGAGTACACAGGCGTTTAGCGTTTCGCCTCCACCGAAATTCTACCGCCGCGGCCGAGATCGATTTCCGGGTCGGCAGCCGAGCACCGCAACCATCGTACAACCGAGGCTGACAACTACAACAGATTCAAATGAAAACAAAAGTTGCCCTTAATGCACACATGACGGAATGATAACCGCGGCATCTCGCTTGTTTATATTTTCTGAAAGCACGCTGCCGCATTCACGCTTTATGGCAAGCAAAGAAATTGTATAGCACAAATTGTCTTTATTGAGGCGTACCCGCTCTTCGATAGACTGGCCGTACAAAGCATGTGCCTTCACGAAAGCTTTTTAAACGCGAATCAGGGATCACACGTATGTGCGTGTAATGCTTTTCCATTCTGCTTTTTTATTGTACTTTCCACGCGACACACTGTGCAGCCCTACACACGTGAGCGACGCGAAACTGAGAACACAGAAGCACCACTTACCGTTCGCATTTCCGACTGTGCCTAACCAGGTGCTGGCCGAACACGCATACACGGAGGTGCAAGCACGCTTGAGTCTCCAGACCATCATGAAACCAACACGAACATGCTCACAGTACGGGATGTTGCACTGCCGTCGCTAAATGCCGTTCACGGCCAGCGTTGAGATCACAGTCGCGCACACACAAGACAGGGGCACGCACAGCCGACACAGCTGAGCAATTCGGAAACTTCGATGACCGGGCAACGTGAGAAAATGGCGAAGGCAGCGACGGGCGACGGCGAGACTTCGACTTTAGCACGCACGCTTCTCCTCTCCTGGTGTGCGTGCGTGTGTGTGTGTGTGTCTGTTTTGTTTTTATTTTGTCTTTCCTCGCTCGCGCATGCGTCGTAAGGTTGCGTTATCGTGTTTCTCGGCGGCTCACATAACAGCCTTCCCGTTTAAGCGGCCGCTTGAAGGAAGTCGCGTTTATATATATCTTTTATTTTGACCCGATAGCGTCAAAGAGCTCTTCTCGCAGGAATTCCAGTGTCGGCGGCGTCGGCGTCATTGGTTCTGAGCGAAAGAGCAGCGTTGGTTGGTCGCGAGCGAAAATTCGAGGTAGTTGCAAAGAGAGAGAGAGGGCGTTTGCACTTTGGCTTTCCTTGCGGCACTGTGTATACGTTTCCATCGAGAAGCGAAGGCAAGCTATAGCGATTAAGGAGGCGATAGTGTGTGTGGGGGGGGGGGGGGTGCATGCGTGTGTACGAATATCGCTCTCGCGTTTTAAAGACGAAACGTAAGAATCCCCCCTCCCCTTTTTTTTCTTTTTAACACGAAGGTGTTTTCAGTCTGCACCGTGCCAGCACTTCTCAAATCAAGTGAATGTGACAAGGTGTATGATATTACTGCGTAATTCAGTCATGAACTTCTTCTGTGTTTAGTAAAGACGGCCTCTTTGCTATTTCTATATAGTGTTCCCGCGTGCCCCTTTAAGACTAGCTGAGCGCTTTTGAAGCGTTGCTGCTGTTGTAGTTTTTTTGGGGGGTAAGGGATGCAGTATGGCCTACAGCATTACTGAAAGAAAAATATACAACTCGGTTCCCTATACGAATTCCACGAGCGGTCACTGCTATTCACGGATTCATTTGGAACTAACGCACGTCCACCAACGCTGTTGACGAGCACAAGTGCAAGGGTGTGGGAATTATACATTACGCGAGCGGGTAATGTCGGCATTTATTAAAATGAGATATATTGATTAGACAGCGTGTACGTCGCTCGCAGCGCGGGCAACGCAAATTATGCTTCCAATCATTGACACCATCTGCAAATGGTATATATTTTACGAACGCCAGTTGTGTCTGCACGTGTTGGCCCACATGTGACCACACTTTAGATGTGTACAACTGTACTCGTGAGCAATCAGAGGTTACATTTTAAGGGTCATAGTGGCTAAATGCAGTTGGCAAGAGCAGGAGTGCTCATGACACTAAATGCTCAAGAGGAAAGCTATATCTCTGGTAGTTCGCTACGTCACATTCGTATCATTACATACATTTCAAGAAATAGCCGAATAATCCTGAATTCATGGTTCCAGCTCATATGGGAGATGGGTCGGCTCGTTTCATCTCTGCTTCAGTGGCGTTCGTCACTCCCGCTCGCACGCTTTTACCCGCGGGTGGAACATACGATACGCGGGCGGACGTTATCGATTTGGACTTTATACGGAACATCACGGCGACTGCAAAGACCTATCGAGTGTTCATATAATTGCTATCGCAATAAAAATATTAAAGATAAACCATGGGGAGCACTCGTAGTTCAACACTCCCAAAGATTTTCATCAACACATCGCTTCTAAAGAAAAAAGTAGACAGGTAAATAATCGGAGCATAATGGTGTAATAGTAGCCCAAAAAGACGAAGACAGGAAAGGGAACACCACAAGCGCTTACTCACAACTGAAAGCTTTATTACTTGAACAGAAAATATACCTAAAGTTGGCGCTCGACTAATTCCCGCGCATGCGCACCGTGGGCAAGGCAAAAGGCAGAAAACCAGAACAAAAACACACCTCCTTCAACCCCCCTCCCCCCAACAGGCTACCCCCTTTCCTTCAGTAGTATCACTTCCCTCTCCGATATGGCTAAAGAAGGATGACTAATGCACGTAGATGCCCTCGTGTTAATATGAAAAGCTTCAGCAAGTTCTCGTGTCGTGCGATCATGGTGTTTAAACAAGATCTCCGTCGCGGGGAGTTGCTCTTCGCACCGGCACTCAGCGCAGTGCATTTGCCACACTCAGCCCAGTCGCCATGTGCCACGCTCATAAACGATAGAGCGAAAGGGGATTCCTGGTTTGTGCGTTGTGCTGCGAAAAATAACGTGAACGTCAGCTGCGTAGACCGTTTCATAGCTGCGGCCAAACTTTCCACATTGAGCTCTCCGCACTGGTCAAGTGCTCGTTTTTTGGCGTTCTTTGCTGTCACCTCAGCCTCTTTGAAGTTCTTTGCCACTGCTGCCCACGCTTTCTCAGCGAACGCGGACTGTTCCAGAACCACGAAGTGGCCTTCCTTGTCTGACAGAAATAACCGCGCTCCATTTGCAGCCAAAGCCGAGGATATTGAGCTTAAGGAGCCCCCCCCCCCCCCTTGCTCACCGCGCTGGGCCTAGCAACGACATCAATGCACTCTGAAACAAAATGGTCCCTTCGTTCCTCGGTCACAAAACGTGCAACATTCCGCGTCAAGGCTAATCGTTCTACAGTCTTCAAAGTGGTGTCTAGACAGAATTTTCGGCCGAGACCCAGCACTTTTTCCTCACGGTTATCCAAGGGCGCACATGGCCACGAGTTGCCCCCGTGTTTAGTAACATATTTTTCAGCAAGGTTGACAGGGACTTGCAGATTGATTTGCAGGGCATAACCATAAAGGTTTTCGGTATGTCGATGATTTTTAGATGCGAAGCAGCTCTTTGACTAGCCTGTGTAATGCTGTCCCTCCGTGCGCCCGTACGAACGCGCCGCAACGCGCTCCCCTCGCCGCAGGTGTTCGAGCGGTGCCAAGTAGGTCACGCCGAAGCTGCGCGTTGACGTCACGATCCCCTCGCAGTGCGCGCTGACGTCACTCTCTCCCTCGCCTGCCGGGCGCTCGCCGCAGCGCCCGCAGCTGCCACCTCGTCCGTTCACCCGCAATACCTTCCGCTGTACCTCACTCGCAACCTGCCGAAGGAACAGGTTCAGCGCTGTCTGGAGGAGACGCTGACTGATTGCGGCGAGGCGTGTCGACGCGCGCCTCTTATAGTCGCGGGAGACTTCAACGTTGACGTCAGCGGAGGAGGAGGAGAATGGCTCGTCGATTACATGCGTGACGTGCACTCGCTGAAGTGCATGTCGGCGGAACGGAAACTACCCACCACGATAAGGGGCACGTGCATCGATCTGGTCTTTGCCAACTTCGACGTCAAATGTCTGCAGGAACCTCTCAGCGTGCACTTCACCGATCACAAGGCCGTGGTAGTCAAGGCGAAACGCGCGCCAGCTCCGGTCCAGCGCCCGTGTCCACTCTGAAGAAACAACAAGACCTACGCCAGCCATCGCTTCAAACGAATCTTCCAGCGCTCACCGCAGCACCCGCGTTAGCGCCATTCAACCCGTGACGCCACCCGTGCGCAACGCTGCTGCTTGGCATCCTATCAGGGTTCACTTTGGGAAGATGGTGTTAATTTTTTTTTTTGACGAGAAGTGCACATATTGAATCTTATGCGGATGTGGTACTCCTGGCTTTTAACGACAGGGGCGGTGGATTGAACTTCACCTGTGAGGTGCCGGTTGAAAAATACCTTACAATTTCTCGACTTATCACTGCATTTTTCTTCACAGCGCGTCTGCTCAATGTACGCACCCCGGTCTACAAAATCGCTCTTGAACTACCGTTCCTTCCACTCTAAGCTGGTGAAGGACGGGATTGCGATGTTGTGTCTGAAATCCGCTGTCAACAGATCGTGTACGCATTTCGCTCTTCGCAGCTTTCAGGAGCAGGTGGATCGTCTAAAGAACGCAGCCTTTCCTATATCGGTGATACAAATCACCTGCCAGCGCCTCACCGAACAGATAAAAGGTATCGATGCACGCAGCCAGAACACGAATCAAAATTATAAAATGGCTGCTATGCCATACGTACACGCGCTCTCACGTCGGCTTAAGAAGACAGCCCAGCGATTTGGGCTGAAGGTGGTTTTCTCTGCTAGTAACAAGCTAGGCAGACTATGTTCAAAGGTCGGCAATAGGCTTGAGAACGTCGGGACGCGCGGTCGCTCCATTAACCACAAAGTCAGGTTTGTGTCGTAGAGGGCCAACGTCGTCTATTGTATCCCTCTGTCGTGTGGTCGTGTCTACGTCGGCCAGACAGGCCGATGTTTGAACATACGTCTAAGAGAGCATCAGTCTTCTTTGCAGGGGAGACCCCTAATGCACTTGGCCATGCACTGCGCTGAGTGCCGGTGCGAAGCGCAATTCCCGGGGACGGAAATCTTGTTTAAACACCACGATCGCACGACACGAGAACTTTTTGTTTGTTTGTTTGCCCTGAGGAGACTGGCACATACCACGAGAACTTGCTGAAGAACTTGCTGAAGCTTTTCATATTAACACGAGGGCATCCACGTGCATTAGTCATTCTTCTTTAGCCATATCGGAGAGGGAAGTGATACTACTCAAGGATAGGGGGTAGCCTGTTGGGGGGGGGGGGTTGAAGGAGGTGTGTTTTTGTTCTGGTTTTTTGCCCTTTGCTTTGCCCACTATGCGCATGCGCGGGAATTATTATAGGTATATTTTCTGTTCAAGCAATAAAGCTTTCAGTTGTGAGTAAGCGCTTGTGGTGTTCACTTTCTTGTCTTCGTCTTTTTTGCTCTACTATTACACCATTATGAACCAGTACCAACTAGCTCGCCTTTCCGTTTTGCTTCAAATAATCGGAGAGTGTGCCCCTGGCTAACGTCACACTCTCCGTACCTTAAAAGAAAGCAGTATGTCCGTGGTATGCTCGCCCCTTTCCTCCAAATTTTCAAATAATGACACGCATTTGTAAATTTTACGTCTGTCTTTTTCGTGCTTCTGAAGGACAGTTTCTGCAGTGTAAAATACAGACTGCTGAAAAGCAGACATCTAGTACAGATAACGTGCAGCGCGAATTACCAACGAGTCAACTTACAAAGCGAGTACAAGGCGATATACTACGTGCACGTCTTGATGAAGCAGAGGGTCGCTCTCGGAGGTACGATCATTTTTTGGTATTATTGATAGCACTTCTAAAACGACGCAGCAGACTGAGGAAATTTTCTCGAGCTTACTCCGCCAGTCCCTCGAACTTACTTTATCTGGCGTTTATATTGGGCGCGCACATAAATTTGGTCGCTTTTCCACTAATAAAGTTCGTTCGATGATTTGTTTATGTGTGTGTTTATTTATTGTTTTACGAGTACTGCTGTCTCGATATACGAGACACAGCAGGAGTGGGTACATCAGTTAGTAGATCAAACAGCAATACAATGCAAAACATGTCAGATCATGTAGTTAGGCAATTCTTACACAAACTGTTCATTTGGGTTTTTCCGCAAGGAACCACCTAGGCTGCACCAAATGTCGGACAAATATTTAAAACAATTTACAAATGGCTGAAAAGGAACAATATTAATTCTTTCAGACGCCATTTATAAAGAACTATCTGTAAATGCGTCAAATCGATACAACGTTATTTCAAGGCACTCGGTGTTATTTTGCAACCGAAATAATATCAACATGCAATAATTTATGTGTTTTATGGTAATTAATTCTAATTTACATGTAATTAAATCTAGATTTCTTGTTTAGTCATTCATGCTCCGTATTTGCATTAATAGAATGAAATGTTACGCCGGAAATATAGCGCAGCCCCGCCACGGTGGTCTAGTGGTTATGGCGCTCGACAGCTGACCCGAAGGTCGCGGTATCGAATCCCGGCCGCGGCGGCTGCATTTTCGGTGGAGGCGAAAATGTTTCAGGCCCGTGTACTTCGATTTAGGTGCACGTTAAAGAACCCCAGGTGGTCGAAATTTCCGGAGCCCTCTACTACGGCGTCCCTCATAATCATATCGTGGTTTTGAGACGTTAAACCCCAGATATTATTATTATTAAATATAGCGCAAATTCGTTTTCGGTTATGTACATTTGGAGTAAAGAAAAATTATACGTTTGACGTGGCTCGCGGGAAGGGGCACTTTGAACGACTTGTCGAAGTGTAGTGCCTTCAGCAAGCTGACCTTGTGCAACAGCACACTACAAAACGAAGTTAAATGAACACAAATTTATTATTGCGATAGCAATTATAAATTGCTCGGCTGAATTTTGCCATCACCGTCGCCGTCTGCCGACACCGTCATGTCCCGGATATGTATATGTATGTATATATCTAAAAAGGCACAAAGAACAATAACGAAGAAGAAAAAAGTTATGAAGTACCCGACCGTGGATTCGAACCATCAACCCCTCGCTCCCCAGTGCGCTGCGTTAGACAACTCAGCCACACGCCATGTATACGCCGGCGAAATAACGGCGAGCTAATTATACACACCATGTACCGCTGTTGGTAAGCAAATCTCGGAGGAGCGTGACCGTGTTTTCTATCACGCAACGCTCCTAATTTTCTTTCAGTTTGAAAACTGCCCTTGAGTCGCGCACGACAAAGTGGCCCTTTTCTGTACCTACTCGTGATGTGGAAGGAAAAAAATAAAGAACACCGGGAACACCTTGCATCAGACGCCCCCGTGTGGCTGGAGACGCAGGGAGTAACTCCACGCGCCACAGTTTAAAAGAAACAGAAATATCTAAGAGTGTCTGATACTCCATTGTCGACACTTGCAGACGCAGCGCTCCTAATTTTCTTTCATTTCGAATAGTGCCCTTGAGACGCGCACGAAAAAGTGGCCATTTTCTGCACCCACTCGGGATGTGGAAGGAAAAAAATCACAGCATATCCACGGAGTGAATGATGATGAGTGGGCGAAGCTGCGGAGGTTCATCGGTAAACCGTGAATCTTCCGTGAATTCTGCCCAGAACATCATCACCGACGTGAGATCGGGTGCGTTTATACTAAAGGTTCGATGAGAGTTATGACGACTTGCAGCTCACTTTAATTTTACATGTGCGCTGTGAATTTTCATTGTTTATTCACGCACAGGAGAAATCGCACACACGCACTACCTTGGAGGTCAAAATCCAGTGCCTATATATACGGGGTGGTCAGTGAACGGTTGTGCAGCGCGAGCGGTCGCTTTTTTCAATCAAGACGCTGCCGCGACGCTGCCTCGCGACGCTGCCTGCATCGGCGCCGCTGCGCCACGAGGCAAGATAGGGGGGGGGGACCGTAGGAGAGGAGAAAGAGGGGGAAGCGTAGGAGAGGAGAGGGCGATGCATATCACGTACTGTCGCAGCGCAATGTCTTTAGGGAGCCTTCATGTGTGCACGCCCCCTCCGTTTTTAAGACTGGTTACACACTACTACGACGGGGACGAACGGGTGCCGCTGTAAGGAACTTCGCCCCTAAAATCGCAGCATATCCACGGGGTGAATGATGATGAGTGGGGCGAAGCTTCGGAGAGAATCATCGGTAAACCGTGAAATCCTTCCGTGAAATCCGCCCAGTACATTATATAAAGAGTGTGAAACACCGTGTATATATTAAGCATCAAACTTTTATTGTACTGTTGGTTTACGTGGTCCCTTCATTATCACCGCTTTGTGATCGGCGAAATGCAGGGAGAGTGTCCGCTCCCGAGCTAAAGAGAAAGCGCGCCAAGAGCGACCGCGTTCCCCGCTCGCCCTATGAGAATTAACGGCAAGGCTAGATGTGGACTAGTTGATTTGTGCCTTTGATAGCGACCGGCTAGCATAACTGATGACCCTTTCCAATCAGTCGGTCTTTTGCACAAGGACGGCGCCGAGTCCTTCGCTGCTTGCGTCGTTGTGGATTTCCGAATCGGCGTATTCGTCGAAATGCGCAATTGGAGACGTCTGCAGGCGTCGTTTCAATTCTTGAAATGCTTGAACTTGCGACGTTTCGCACCTGAATTCCACGTCGGCCTTCGTGAGTTGTGTCAGTGGCTCGGCGATCCGTGAAAATTCCTTGACGAAGCGTCTATAATAGCCGCAAAAGCCGAGAAAACGGCGTACGGCCTTCTTGTCGGTGGGTGGCGGGAAGGCAGCGATGGCAGTTGTTTTCCGCGGGTCCGGGCGAACACCATCCTTGCTGATCACGTGACCCAAGAACAAGAGCTCCTCGTACGCGAAGCGGCACTTTTCAGACTTCAAGGTGAGCCCGGAGGTCTTGATTGCTTGAAGTACAGCTTCAAGGCGCCGAAGTTGTTCGCCGAAGTTTGAGGAAAACACAACGACGTCGTCCAAGTACACGAGGCACGTCTTCCACTTCAAGCCGGCCAGTACTGTATCCATAACGCGTTGAAAAGTGGCAGGTGCCGAGCAAAGACAAAAGGGCATGACTTTGAACTCGAACAGGCCGTCTGGTGTTATAAAGGCAGTCTTTTCTAGGTCCCTCTCGTCGACTTCTATTTGCCAGTAACCGGTCTTGAGGTCCATCGACGAAAAGTACTTTGCGTTGCGTAATCGATCCAGGGTGTCGTCTATCCGGGGAAGGGGATACACGTCCTTCTTCGTGACTTTCTTCAGGCGACGATAATCGACGCAAAAACGTAGAGTCCCATCCTTCTTCTTTACTAGCACAACGGGGGACGCCCACGGACTCTTCGGCGGCTGGATGTTGTCGTCGCGTAGCATTTCGTCGACCTGCTTCTTCACGGCCTTGCGTTCTCTCGTGGAAACTTTGTACGGGCTCTGACCGAGTGGTCTGGCACTTTCCTCTGTTATGATGCAATATTTTGCCACGGGGGTCTGCCGAATTCTTGATGACGACGAAAAGCAGTCCTTGTATTGCACGAGCAGGGTTTTCAGCTGCTCTTGTTTGTGCTTCGGAAAGCTGGGATTGACGTCGAAAGCTGGTTGCGGAGCTTTATTCGTCGGAGTAGGCTCGGGGGAATCGGTGAGGCTGAAAGCATTGCTGGCTGCTACGATTTCTTCGATGTAGGCTACCGTCGTGCCTTGGCTCCCGTGCCCAGGCAGCACGCCGCCATTGGACCGATCTTGGCCCATCGTCGGCAAATGACGGCAGCAATATTGGCCCCACGTCGGCAAATCACGCTCGCGCTACTTTCACTCTCATCGGTCCGATGCTGGCTAGCCTCCGTTGGGCCGATGCGGGCTTGTCGGCTTCGGGCCGACGTGGGCTAGCCAGCGTCGGTCCGAGACGGGCCTGCCGTTATTCAGCCGATGAAGGCAAGCCGTCATTCGGCCCATGTATGCTAGCCGATGTTGGCGTGGTGTCGGCCCCGCCGACGTCGGGTAGCCGCCGGCGTGACCGCTTACACCCGTTATTATGTTTTAGCAGTGGTGGCTTAACGTGCGTTAAGTACGGTAGTACTGTACCGTCGTGGTCTGCACGTAGCTAGTTTACATGGGGACACCGGCGATAGTTGCTCGATGCGTAAAGTAACTTGATCAGACAGGCTGATACACGTGTTATAAAGTAAAATGGCTGCGTGCCAACAACGGCAGTTTGGTATTACTGTAGTTACTGTACTGTAAGTCAGCAGCGCTAAAATAGACTATTTGCGGCCCAACGGCATTCATCGACTACCATTGGTGCCATATTCGAAAAATGCTTCCTAATTAGAACGACTGCCCCACTGATGTCTTAGTGTGTGATTAAGAACCACAATTGTGTCGAACCGTGCAAGACCGAGAACGAAAGTCAATATTGTCTCTAACACAACTAAATTGATGAAAGGCCTGCTGCACCAACTACGCATGCGTCTGAGAAATTAAGGAGCAACACATTTGCAAGGTGACACAAGGTAAACACAAATTTATTCACAGATATGAACACACGCCAGCAGTTCCGGAATATTTATGCCATAAAGGAATACCTAAACATCTATAGATACCGTAGCCAACATCTAAAACAACCCCACAGCCACCGTATTCCTAATAAAAATCTGGACAATCCTAATCGAGAATGGGGTCAGGCGCAAAATCATAGGTGTGAGCAGGGTTCCCCTCCAGAGGGGGGGGGGGGCGAAGGTTCATCGCGGCGCCCCCCCTCCCTATTAAGTCAATGTGTTTGGTAGACCTTGCGCCCACCTCTTCTTAGGTGTCTACGGGGGCCGGCCGCCCCCCTGCCCCACTGTGCGCACGCCTATGCGAAGAGTTACAATCTCTTCAACGTTATGCGCGGCAGATTCACTATAAATATTGAAAGAACTAGAACGGGCAAAAATAGGAATAAGGATTAACGAAGAATATCCTACCTACTTGCGTTTTGCGGACGATATCGTGCTTTTCAGTAACGACGGTGCCGAATCACGAAAGAAATTCTGGAGATGTAAACGAACTCTAAGCCAAAAGAGAGCAACGGGGGTATAGGGGTTCCTCCTTTGAGGGAGCAAGTGCAATGCCACCCCCATTACTCTCCTAAAAGAAGCAACGGCAAGGGGACGAACCGTTGCTCTCCTTTCAGTTGCTCCTTCAAAAGATGAACGGTTCGTCCCCCCAGCTGCTCCTTCAGGGCCAACTGTTACTCCTTCCTGATGCTCGTCAAGGGAGCAACGGATGCTCCTTCCCGTTATTCCTTAGTTGCTTCTTGGGTCGAAAAAATTCGTTTTTCATTGACTTATAGAGCATATTGAGGTTTATACAGATATTAGTTTGGATGTACAAACGCTATACAGACATCTCATTCAGAAATAAATTCCAGAAAATTTGCGAGAAACACACATGATTCGAACTCGCGACCACTTAATCGCCATACGCGGACGCTAGCCACAACGCCACCACACGCTACGGCGCCATCTGAAAGGAAACGGGGATATGTAGGTACTGACGGGTTGTTCCGCGTTCTGTCACGTTAGTGAAATAAGCATAGGCGTGCAGAACCAGTGGTGAGGTTTGAAAGAGAATAGAAAGTAACAATTCAAACATCCGAAAACGTCAAGGTAATGAGACTCTTGCGAAAACACAGGCTTTGCCAGTGCTGCCTTTTGCGCTAGCTATAATGCCAGTAATTTCTTTTTTCTTTTTTACCCGGAGGTGTGTTTTCTTCTTTATTATTATTATTATTATTATTATTATTATTATTATTATTATTATTATTATTATTATTATTATTATTATTATTATTAATATTATATTTTTTGCGAAAGAGTCGCCTCCCCTTTGAAAAGACAACACCGCCCGAGCTGATGACGTCCATTTGTTCTGAGATTTAACACAAAGTGAAACTACCGGAGCCGATTGCGATAGCTGCCCTTCCGCCCAAGCCAGCCAGTGACAAGGTAGAGATGAGGGGGGGGGGAAGCAGCGGCGTTAGCTCGCTGTCAGTCTTTCTGCGCATCGCGATATAAGAGTGCATTGTGTGATCTCTGCTGCAACGCTGCAGTTGGGGCTTTTGCTGCTTTGGGTGACTGCCGTTCAGCATAAAACCGGAAATGTAAAGTCTATCAACTGTGTACTTCTCTCATCCGCTTGTTCGTCGTGAAATATACACGGAGTCTCGCGAAGCTTCGCATTTTATTGCCACATTATCAGGCTATATATTTATGTCAAATGTTATACGCAAAGGCGCCTTTAACTTGCGACGACAGCAGCTTCAGGTGCGGGCGTTCTAGTGCAACCATGCCTTTTATTAGGAGCTTTTAGCTTGTATTAGGTGCTTTTAGCTTTAGGTTACCGTGTTACGAGTTGCCGGAAGGAATCTGCGCATGCGCGGGCCTTTACGCAACGTGAACTACTCGCCGGATTGGCTTTACGTTTACGGCCCTATCTCGGAAATCCACCTTCGTTCGCGGCTACTCGCAATACCCGGTCTGCCGAGGCTCCAGCCGCCGAGTAAAAATAAGCCGAAGTGCGAGCGCCAATTGCGGTCACCTTGTTTCAGCGGCTAAAGTCACTAGAGTGACCTAGAAATACAATACCGAAGCCGTAAAAACGTGAAAAGCCTTGATATAAATACCCCGACAGGCTAGATAGGTGACGCCATCTAGCGGGAACAAGATGAACCAGGCAAGCAAAAAATTGTTATTGCAGATACATCGTGCGTTCTACTTCTGGTGTGAAGGCCTTGCCGCGGCATAATTACGAATAAGTTACCTTTTCAATCATTGTTTGCACAAACACACTAGGCGAAAACAAACGTGTTGATGACTATGGTTGCACGAAGCGTCAGAAGATGGCGACACTATCGTCAGATAACCCGGTAACGCTAAAAACCCCTCGACATTTTGCCGCAGCGGTGATACAATCTTATCTAAATTAAATATAATTTAAATGCCCTTATCAGCACCATTTCATGGTTTATTCAAACGTAAAGATATCCGTTTACGCACGGGGAGCTAAAACTTAAAAAAAAGAGGGTTCCGGTAACACGGTACCGTTAAAAACTATACGTACAAGCTAAATGTCCCTATTAGCGTGCGCATCTCTCTGTTAAGTTTACAAAAAGTAGTTTCCTTACGCCAGCCCGCAACTAAAGGTGGCCCATGCATCGAACGATACAGGGTACGTCCTGCAGAGAGCAACGGGTGCGCGCCAAGAGCAACTGTTGCCGTTCGTCCTTCTGTTCCTCCCGTCCAACCTAACACTAAACGGTTACTCCCGCAACTTGAGACATGTCAGCCATCTTGTTCCAGTTGGTCTTTTTGGGGAGTAACAGTTGGTCCTTAGGACTACAACCTGCAGTTACTCTCACTTTTGTCATTTTTGGCTTAGAGTGATAGGATTAAAGACGGACCCGAAGAAAAGAAAGATAATGTTAGGCGGCTTGCCGAAAAAGCGAGATTAAGAGTGGCAACTAGGCTAGAAGATTGTGTATACGCGTGAGCTAATTACGAGCAGAGGAGCACCCCCCCCCCGCCCGACGTTTATTAAATTCACCAAGGAACGGTAGGCATTCGCAACACATGACTGGCAATTAAATTAGCGTTATCCTTTAAGCAGAAATTGCAATATTTTCAGTGATAACTTAAGGGCCAAAAAGATGGATAAACTGCTGCACGCGACGCGAAAAACATTGCGAGCGGTACCACAAGATCCCATGAACATCTAAACAAGATAGACACGCACGCATTCCTAATCTAAAGATAAGATTGTAACAGAAAGGAATCGTGCATAAAAACCACTCACGTGTGCCCGTTGGATCGTAAAAACACGAGCGAATAAAAAATGCAAGCGCACCATATACGCAAAACACGATGGTCAGTAGAAAATACGCGATAAGAGAACCAAAATCTGATGACACGTAACAGTAGTGAACACGTGGCCTTATATGAGGTGAGCGAGCTCAACATGGAAGCAGGGGGCCACTGGTTTCTCGCTGCTGTGATTTCTGCCGAAAACAATGCCGGAATCCTGCCGCGTATATACCAACAAGTATATACTATCAAAATTCGAAGAAAAGGCACTCGTTCTTGGCGTTTTTGTCGATTTTTCCAAGGCCTTTGATTTAGTTAATCATAAAATACTGCTAAATAAATTACATTGCTATGGTATTCGAGGCCAGGCCTTATCGCTTATGGACTCTTACCTATCCAGCAGACGACAAGTTGTATGCATAAACAACTCTTTCTCCAGTGTGCAACCTGTGCTATGTGGAGTGCCGCAAGGCAGCATATTGGGACCACTATTATTTAACATATATCTTAACGATGTCATAAATATTTCCAACGAGGCTAAATATATCATATATGCCGATGATAGCAGTATATTCGAGATTATAAAAATTGTAACAAAACAATGAAGACGCTAGAAAGATGGTCAGAAGCAAATGCTATGCGTATTAACGAAAACAAAACAAAAGCTGTTATATTTCGAGCGAAGAACAAAATAATTCCATCTCACCAAGATATAATGCTGAGTACTCGGAAAATTGAGATTGTTGACAATTTTAAATGTCTTGGCACATTTTTTTTCCGAGAACATGACCTGGGATTATCATGTGGGATATGTCTTGCAAAAATTAGCTCAGGTAACAGGTGTAATTGGTCGAATTCGGTATTTGCTTCAAAAAAAAATTAAGCTCTTGCTATATTATTCACTTTTTAACTCTCGTTTAAACTATTGTCAATTGGTGTGGGGTACAACGACGGCTACTAATGTTGATAAAATATACATGCTTCAGAAAAAATGTATTAGGCATATATTCAATGCTCATTTTGTGGCATCCACTAGACCCTTATTTTGTAGCTCAGGAATAATTAAGGTGCACCAGCTATATAATTATGCATTAAGCCGAAAATTCAGATCAGAAACTATTAGGCACATAAAAAATCTACGCAGTCTAGCCAACCTGCGTGCAAGGAATCTAAACTATCCCACCCGTCATGGAGAGAAGTGGGAGGTTGATAAAACACGGTTAAACTCCGGCAAACAGCGTTTATCTTACACTCTTCCAGCTCTTCTGAATTATTGTGACCTAAAAGGTTTTGACTTATTCAACTGCTCATACCACGACATCCATGAATTATTTGCAATATAATACTTGATCTTTAAATCAATAGTACATTCAGTTACATATTTTTTCTCTCAGTCCCAAATCAAACCTCTTAGATATATATTTGCTTTTTCCACTTGCATGTAGATACTTCTAGGGTTGTAATCTACATAATGTACAATGTTGTAATGTATACAATGTGTTTTTATGCAGTGTATATGTCTTATATTTTGTTTCTGGATGACAGTGGTATTATCATGTTTATGTTTTCTACACAGTGTAATAATTTCGTTTTCAACCTGTGGTTCGTATATGTATTAAAATCGCAACTACAATGTGTACGCCGTGTTGTGGCGCACTGCCCGTGAGGTGCCATATCGCCATGTCTACCGCGGTGCTGCTACCGCTCCGACTTTTTTACTTTTTACTTTATATTTATTTTCTGCTTTCTTTTTTCTATGGGGCTGTGAACTAGTCAAGCTGTCTAACACAGCTTTTTTTCACAGTCCTTTCTTTCTGTACAACAGAATGGAAAATATACTTTGACTTTGACTTTGTATCCGTCTCGTGCACGATTTTGACTTTCCACCACACATGTCCACACACCGCACTTCTTGAAGAATTCTGCTGGTCGGAGTGAAAAAAACCTGCTCCCGCAGCTACGATTGTCCCACCGTCGGGACGGCTACCCTACCCTGCCTGGTCAAGCGAGTTTCGCGACAACGACGCTGAACGAGGGGAAGGGAGGGAGGGGGGTAGAGGTTGAAGAAGACGAAAAAAAAATTCGAATTCTCTCTTCTTGAAAGCACGGCTCAGCCTACCACAATGGTGTGCGATCCCCCCAGCACGTCTATGGGCATGCCGTTTGAGAAAGGCGTTCGTCGAATTTTCAATGCATCACTTGTTGCCAGATGTCGCTACATGACAACTTTGCGTACACCACGTTGGAGCCGCATTTTTCATCGTATTTCACGCGCCATAATAATAATTTTATGCGACTGTTTCTGAAAGCACGTGGGAAGCATTCGTTGAGCGAGATTTTTACTTGAAAAAGATATGTCACAAAATCGACGTCAACGAAGTGCAAATACGGACTGACAAACACCTGGCAAGAACGTGTTTGTCAGTTTGTTAAAGATGGTCAGCGGGCTAAGTCGGCCGACCGATTTAGAAACATTCAAACGACAAAATGTGTCTTCACTTCGCCCGGTCTTTTTTGCACCATACCTATTTTTCTCAAGTAATGAACCAACTAGCTCAGCAACACGCCTTGCTGAGCTTTTTACTATTTTCATAAAGTAAAATTATGTGACATCACTGACGCAAATGCGCTTGTTACGCTTGACCCAAACACGCGCGTGAGTAAATATGTGTAAACACAGAGATCGGAAACTGTCCGTGTAGTATATGAGCGCTCGCGCCACACATTCAGCGGCTGAAATGATATAGCGCTATAAATATGATGAAAGGCTCGATTTATGCACAGAATTAGTATACACATAAAACTTCTTCCGCTAAAAGCATTCGTGCGGGAATGTTTGGGTGAATTTTGATGCTGGATACATTAGGGAAGTCGGCCGACCAGTGGTAAAAACATTTACAAAACAGAAGTACTTCGAATTTGGCCCACGAAGTTAATGATATCTGTTATAACGTTTCAACATTTTTGATAGCGTTGAACAACTGGTCAACGAAGTGGCCATCTAATTTGAGTCAGTTATTCTTCTAAAGACCACCTTTTTTTAGAAAAGTGACTGTGCTAGTGATAGTTCTTAGTCATTGTCATAGCAGAAACTAATAAGAGATTGCAAGCTATTCAGCTAGCGATACTTCGCGCCCCGAGTCGTACGTGCGGCATTAGCACGGTACAATTAATATTTGAAATTTGTTATTTGTGCTAGTACAGCAATCCATGTAGCGGCATTCTGCAGCTTAAGCTACAAATATTCAAGCACCTAATGCTCTATTGCATTAAGATTGTATCCTAGGCGGGCGAGCTGCCGGGCTTCTTCGGCGGGCTGAAGGTAGAGCGCAACGTCGAGGTTATTCTCGTCACTGACGCCCGGCAACACGGCGTCCAGCGTCGTTGAGGGGCTTCCGTGAACTAGTTTGAACGGCGTCATATGTGCGCCGTTTCTTGCACTGCCGTGTTAACTTCAGGTTATGCGCGGAAGATATTATGGCGCCCCATGTCATGTGTTCGACGTACAGTACATTGCCAGCATGTCGGCGAGGGTTTCATTTAGCCGCTCGGTGAGGCCATTTGCCTGCGGGTGATGTCCTTCAGTGACTTGTGTGGCTCTATTTCAAGATGGTTTGCGTTAGCTCTGCCGTAAAAGCCGTACCTCTGTCGGTGACGACGAATTTTGGAGCGCCGCGACGCAGGAAGACGTTCTCAACAGGGCATGTATAACTGTCTGAAGGGAGGCAAGAAAGTTCCAACATCGTCGATAGGCCATCGGCTCTGCCGATGTCAACTGAAGCACGGCAGAATGACGGCATGCTCGGCCCAATGTTGCCGGTGAAAACCATCGGCTCGGCCGATGTCGGCGAAAGTACGGCAAAACGGCGGCTAACTCGGCCCAGTGTTGCCGGTGAAAGCCATCGGCTAAACCGATATCGGCGGAAGAACAGCAAAACGCCGGCAAATTCGGCCCAGTGTTGCCGGTGAAAGAAATCGGCTAAGCCGATATCGGCGGAAAGACGGCAGAACGCCAGAAAACTCTCCCCAATGTTGCCGGTGAAAGCCCAACATCGGCAGAAAGGCGGCAAAATCGGCCCAATTTTGCCGGCGAAAGTCAGCGGCTCCGCCGATATCGGCGCCAGGCTGGCAATGCTGGCCCGAGGTGGGGCCGCGAACCGCCGCCGTAAAACCAATAATGGCCCGACGTTGTGTGCTGCCTGGGTGCTTACATTCGTTGCTGAAATTCGTGAGCATAACTGATGGTTTCCCTGCCCGCAACTCGGCTACCCCTCTTGCGACGCAAATTTTGCGGTTAATCAAGTGGTGTTGGTCGCCTTCAACGATGCCTTCCAGGTCTGCTGATTTCTGAGTGCCGACGGAAATGATGACGCTGGAGCGAGCGAGGCGGAATAGTGACCTGATCTTCCAGCACATTCAAGGCGTGCTTTCTTGGCGGAGTGTGCGGCGGTAGTGCCTTTTCCGTGGACAGTAGTATCGACTTGGACCTTAGGTCAATGACTGCGCCATGCAGGCCTAAGAAGTCCATAGCAAGGATGACATCTCTCGAGCAGCGCTGCAGCACCATGAAGCTCGCGGGATAAATCCGGTTGTTAATGGTAAGTCTCGCTGTGCAGATTCCCTCCGGCGTTAACAGGTGACCTCCAGCTGTCTCGATTTCGGGGCCTTCCCAGGTTGTCCTAACTTTCTTCAGCCTCGTGGCGAACGGTCCACTGATCGCAAAAAAGTCAGCTCCGGTGCCGATGAGGGCTGTGACGCTGTGGCCATCGATATGAAAGTCGAGGTCGCTAGTTCGTCGTCTTGCGTTGCAGTTAGGTCGTGGCGTCGGGTCACGGCTACGTCGGTTTGTTCCGCTGCTTCCGCGTTGCGTCGACAGGTCTACTTCGGTCCGCGATGTTTCGTCGTCAGGGCTCTGTCTGGTTCTCGTCGTGTCGTGAAGGTTTCGTCGGGGCGTCATCGTCGGCAGCGGAGGATCTTCGGTATTTCGTCGTACAGCAACCGCACCTCCATCGGTTGCTGCCCTTAGTTTTCCGGATGCGGGCTAGGTGACCGGCCGCGGGTTGGGCCAGTGTATCGTCGTCGTTGGGGAGAGGCGTCCTGGCGATTGCGATCGGGAAGGTCCTCGAGGGTCCACTGCGCTCCTGCCAGATAGTCGGCGATGTCACGTGGTCGTTCACCCTGCTGTTGACGCAGTGCGTCGATGGCGAACCCGCGCAGTCCCATCTGTCGATACTGGCAGCGGCGGTAGGTGTGGCCGGCTTCTCCGCAGTGGTAGCAGAGTAGACGATGGTCGGGGGCGCGCGATACATCGCTCTTCCTCGGCGTGTATCGCTGGCCGGTTGGCGGGCGGTATGACGTCGGTGATGGCGGTGGAACTGCCTTGGGTGGTGCGGCGTCTTGACGCGGGCGAGGAGGGGGGGCGTTGCGTCGGGCTGCAGCAGCATAACTGATTGCTTGAAGCGGCGGCGGTACCGGCTGAGAAACACCCAGTGACTGCTGGATTTCCTCGCGGACAATGTCTGCGATCGAATCCACTTGAGGCTGCGGCGAAGGTAACAGCTTGCGCAACTTCTCCCGCACGATTGCTCGAATAGTTTCGCGCAAGTCGTCGGTGGCTAGTGAGTGCAATTCGGAATAGGTTGCAGACAGCGGCGAGTGGTTGTACTGTTTCGTCCGCATGTCCAGTGTCCTTTCAATAGCCGTAGCCTCGGTGAGGAATTCCGCGACCGTCGTGGGCGGGTTGCGGACAAGTTCTTGTTTTACCCCCCGCATGAGCAGGAGAACTTTTTGTCTTCAGCCATCGCATCGTCGGCCTGATGGAAAAGTCGAGTCATCTCTTCCGTGAAAATGGTGACGTTTTCGTTTGGCAGCTGCACCCTGGTCTCTAGCAAAGAAGCGACCCTTTCTCTGCGGGCGACGCTTGTGAACGTGTGCAGGATTGCGCTGCGGAATAGATCCCAGGTCTGCAGTGATGACTCCCGAATCTCAAACCAGGTTCTTGCCGCGTCTTCGAGGTGGAAGTAGACGTGACGCAGCTTGTCTTCATTGCTCCAGTTGTTAAAGGCGGCTACACGGTCGTATGTTTCAAGCCAGGTTTTCGGGTCTTCGAACGACGATCCTTGGAAGGTTGGCGGCTCCTTGGGCAGCCGAAGAAGGATCGGCGCAGGCAGCATGGGGTCGTTCATCGTCGCTGCGGTCGATGTTGGGATCTGCGGCTGCCTGGTTTTTTCGGGAAGAAGCCCGTGCTCTGGCTGCAGTCCCTTCTGCCTGCGGCTTGTTCGACGATCCGGGTTTTCCTTGCCGTCGTCCTCGTCGCGGCTTGCGCTTGGGTCAGCACCCCGCGGTGGTGTCCGGATCATGAACAGCACCTCCACCAGATTTATTTATTTGGCCGAACTTGTGGCCGGTAAACTGAAAGTCAAACTACAGCAATACACTGATAGCGGCGAACAGAGCGTCGACTGTCGATCAAGTGCTCATGGCTGGGATGCGCAGTCTTTTATACCTCACGCATCGAACTTTCCAGTTTAATAACTGGTTGTCGCGCAAGCACTGGAATAATCTAGACTATTCGCGTCCTGCGTGCAATCTTAACAAAACGATCTACTACAATCGCGAAGCTTCTCGAACACTGCGGCGCGGTCAGCGTCGAGCGTTGATAATCGCCCTTGCTGGTCAAAACCGCATACATCAAAATAAAAGAAGAAGCGGGCGTGGGAATATGATGGGTACCAGGTCATAGAGACATTGAGCGCAACGTTCTTGCTGGCAAAACCGCTCGAACTACGATAACAGGCACCTGTGACCGTGCTTTGGCTGTTTGTGTCACAGATCTAAGGCCAGCTGTTCGTAGAAATATAAGAAAACAATGGCAATGTCTGTGAGATGCTGAAATACGTAACAAGCTACATCTAGTAAAACCGCAGTTAGGCCCTCCACCACTACTGACAAAATCACGGCGAACGGACGTGTTGTCCTGCAGACTAAGGATAGGACACACGTTCAGTACACATAACTTCTTGTTGACTGGTAGTGAACCACCTTTTTGCAACAGATGTGAGGACACACTCTCCGTTCTCCATATGCTTGTGGAGTGTCCCGAAGCTGAGCATGAGAGAAAAAGGCACTTTCCCGTAGTTTACACCCAGCATATCCCATTACACCCAGCAATGTTTCTCGGCACTGAACCACTTTTCAACATCGCATCTGTTCTCAACTTTTTAAAAGAGACTTTTGCATGGCAGATCATTGGCCCAAGACGCTCGTAACACGGCCTCCCCTGGGAGACCGATGTTTCAAGATCACATAACACAAGCACACACCTCTACGCCCTTGTGCGCAAGAGCTTAGAGAGGCTGTTGTGCCCACAGTAGTTCGCAAGATTTATTACATCAACCACATATAGCCTATTCTTCATACTGTATCGTAGACGTCAGCCGACAACATAATTTTATCGTATATTCATTTTACGCCCTCACAAAGACTTGTTTTAGGCCACTAAACAGCCGTTTCATGCTACCATTAGTCCCATCGTTTCATTGAAACTTCATGCCCAACCATTTGCTTGGCGCCCTTTGGCCAGATTTTGGCCCTTGCGCCAGTAAAATCCACACATCATCATCATCGACGCCCGCAGGGAACGTGAGCCGTGGCTTCACGTGCCACTGTCAAGCGCTGTCTTTATTTTCTTCTCTTGAGGTCGTGCGCTCTGCGGTTTTGTTTGCTGCCCAAAGGAAGGCGCTGCAGGGTCTTGGGACAACGCGAGCGCAAGAGCCCGAGAGTGGATTGCGTTCTGTGCATGCGTCCCGGCGGCTTGCAAACTTCTTGGGTCCCCAACTCTAAAACTGTCTAGTGTTTCGCCGGAGTTGTGATGTGTGGCTTCGACTTGTACTTTGACATAGAGGGCGTGGTCGATCATGCTCGCGCAATATTATCTTGAAGGGGAGCTTTGTATATCTTGTGCTTTCACCGCAAAGTTTGTGCTGACGCTACAGACAACACAAAGGTCACGTTGCTAGCTGCAGCGGCCGCGTTTGCGAAAGGAGTGATATGATAGCTAGAAGAGCGAAAGTAGGGTTTAGTTGTAACAACTGCGACAGATCGCGCTCGTCCTATGTATACCTGTGAGTTCTTTTCGTGCCTCCTTCTTTGTGTCTGAGCAGCGCGCTGCAAGTGTCGAGCTGTGACAGTTCGCACTCGCCTTGTGTGTTTTCTTTTCCTGCGTCCTTTGAGTCTGAGAAGCGCGCAGCATGTTTCTAGCCCCTTGCCGCTCTTCCTATGTCATTCCAATTTCTTGTTATCGCATTCATTGCTTCGCCCTTGAGGCGAAACTGTGACTTTTTTCTTAAAACTAGCTCCAGTTGCTACGTGTTGGTTCAAAAAGTAACGCGAAAGGTGAAGTAAAATAGACGAAATTTGAGAGTGAGCGCAGTTATTTGCAGCACCACCGCACGCGATGAACAAAAACGTAAAGTATGGCCTCCGAGATTTTCGCGAATATGAGACTCCAAACCAGATTTCACATTTTGCGTTAATTTTTTGTAGCAATACGTAGCAACAGAAGCTAGTTTTAAGAAACAAAGGAAAACCAATACAGCTATAATAGGTAACACTAAAAAACATGGTTGATCCCGCCGTCATAGGAATCGGAATAACACGAAATTAAAGTGTGCCCTTACAGAAGTAACTGAATGTTTACTGTACATTGATATAAGAGCGTTTGCACAATGTATATTGATGTCTGGCAGCTAATGGCACCGTTTAACGTGTATGCACCCACTTTGATGTTTGGTGGTACATCTCCATCCCGACGACAAATGTCCATGTTAAATGACTAAACAAACCATTGTGGTAGCTCTAGTAGTTAACGCTGAAAGCGTAATCAGAGAATACGTGTGATAGCCAGAAGAGCGTCGCATATTGGACGCAGAACTTGGTCGCCCTCCCGCGGCATGTTAAAATGTGATTGAACACTACGGCCAGACTAGAGGGAAACGCAAAACGCGTCGTGCCGCCCCAATAGCCCAGATGCGATTTTTCTCGAGGCGAGCGCGTGAGCGGGAAACGCGTTGTTACAGCCAGGTGAGGCAGGCGTGCGTCGCACAGCTATTTTTGGTTTGGATTAGAGTGATGCTATGAGCGAGGCCGACGCTTTTACGACGCTTGGGCCAGTGGCGTACCAACTCGTTCGCGAGTGGGGGGTGATGTAGTCGGGGGTCTGCCCAGAGGACCGGAGCCAGCCAGAGTCACGGGGAGATGTCGAGGAGAGGAGCCCGGAGCTGTTAACCGGTAACGTTTATTACATTATTTACAGGTAGCGTGTTGCTATATGATGGGGTTAGCATCATGGAAGCTCTCGGAGCTCGTGAGAGCTTGAGAGAACTTGTGAGAGCTCGTCGGGAGCGCATCGGCGCTCGCATTTTATGTCCTGGCCTTCCCAGGGTTCCCTGTAGGAAAAAACAATGGAGGCCAGGACAGTCCAATGAAAATTTCCATATATATATATATGGAAATTTTCATTGAAGGAAAGATGGAAATTTTCATTGGACTGTCCTGGCCTCCATTGTTTTTTATATATATATATATATATATATATATATATATATATATATATATATATATATATATATATATATATATATATATATATATATATATATATATATATATATTTGATTTGAGGCGATTTTTTATATTCATAGAGCTGATCAGATGGCTTGCCTTTCAAAACTTTGTTTTAGATCAAGGAAGGATCTGCACAAACAGATTGTGCAGGCTGGGCCGCACAATACCGCGACAACAAAGCAGTGTTTAATGAAATTTTGGAAATAATACCGCGAAGTTTAAAAAGTACACCCAAATTTAACCTGATCACCTGAGCATTCCATCAGCAAACTTCCCAGTCTTAGTTTGGCGTTGTAGATACGATGAGTATGAAGAACCTGCTATGACTCTAGTACCTTAAATTCTCACTTATCAACGCGGCAGCGTTAAAGAGCTCGTTTCGTACGCATTCCGGTGTCGGCGTCGGTGACGGCGTCGTTGGTTATGAGCGAAAAATCATCTTTTCCGTGACCGAAAAATTGAGGAAGACGCAAATAAAATAAATAAAAGAAATGGGGTCCCTATGAGAATCGAACCCACGTCGTCTGTGTGGCAAGCATGTGTTCTACCGCAGAGCCACGCTTTTTCTTGAAAATGCTTCGCAAAAAAACGCTATATCAATGCCACGTAGTGGAATGTGTGTCTAACGTATGTAATATTGCGTGGCAGAAGCGTAGAATCGCTCTAGGCGTCAGGGTTGCCAATGGTGGCTACTTTTCGCCAAACTGGCGAATTTGAGAGGCCCGTGGTGACCTAAAATTATGAATGGCGACATGGCGAATTTTTGGCGATTTTCGGCGAAGGTCTCCAGTGAGTTATGCATCCTAAGCTCAGTGTCTTCCCAACGAATGAGCGGCAACATTCTCTGTATTTTCCTTGGTTTTGAGACCCACGAGTAGAATGTGCACATTACGCGTCATTCGGAAGTCCATCCTGTAATTCGTGCGTATCTCCAATTCATCTAGATGCAGGAGGTACTTGAACGTCCCACAGCGACATTCTAGCAAAATGTAAGTCAGCGAACTGCCTTACAAACCACGAGGGGGTAATGTTTGACTATAGGTTTATGGCTTTAGGTGCTTTAAGCTTCTCTAAAGTTTTGTTTTTGAAGGGGCTAGACGACGGGTTGGCGGAGCGTTCCGACCATTTGTTCGGCCAAAGCTGCAACTGTTCTGAATAGCTTGACGACTTATTCACTGTTGCAATGCACCCAAGTTAGCTCGTAAAGACAGTTTTGGAATAGCGAAGATAGGCGGATACGCGGCTATTTGTCAAATAGAAAAAAAATATTTATTGAAGCATTTTCCACTGCTCTCAGTGAGCGCGTGCAATGAAAACAATTGCTATATCACATTTTACATTGTCTACCTGTTTATTATTATAACGCATCGGATTGACGCGTGTAGGTATAAGTTACTATAAGAAAAGGTCGGTGGCGTCCGGTATCACATCAGTTCACACTGAAAAGGTGTAAGACTCACTAATGATCGTTTCCTGTAAGACTTCTGTCGTGTTGCCTTCAATAAACCTTTTAACCCTTTTAATTCGTATAAGGTTACGTAAAGCTGCCTACAAACAACGCTTTCACAGTTTTCGCCCAAAGTTTACCGCACTTGTACCTTTGAAACGAGCGGACAGGGATGGAAGGATATCATAAGCGTTTCATTCATTCACCCTTGCGCCACCACGCAGATCTTGCGGCTAGTCGGAGAAGCAGCACCATGGACTCCCATGGTGAAGCGGGCGATACGACTGGCATTGAGGAACGTCAACATAATTTAAGGGTATGGGATGACACTGTGTTCTACGGTGCCATACGTGAGTTTAAACTTTTGTTACTAGGTATGCCGCCCATATCC